>NW_027189206.1:520000-655126 GCF_040958095.1 Procambarus clarkii | reverse complement strand
TAATTGTAATTACGAAGCAATAAGATGCTTATCTTAAGATACTAACAAGGTTAGGTAAGGTCGGTGTTTTCTATGAATCTTTTTAAGGGTATCTATTATGTTTAGTATATCACCTATGCACGTAGTTAATAAGTCAATATTGACTTTACGAATTTGCGAGAACGGGTTGCAACCCCCCTATGGAAGGAGGGGGTAGCCAGCTCTGGCCACCAGCCATTTCTTCAATGATAAAAGCCACTGACCAGAAGGAGGGAGGGAGGATGTTGGGCAGCCTCTGGGGCTCACCCAGAAACTGGCGTTTTATTGCATTCAAGGCTGGTTTTCCGTGGGGAGCCCTGCTGGCTACCTGAAGCTAACTACCGACACACAAGGAAAAACAGGGACTTACCAGGCAGGAAACAACACCGCAGACATCAATGCGAAGAAGAGAACATTGGATGTGGCAGATCCCCCCAAAGCAACACAAGGCCACAGAGGGCCAGGGGCCAGATTCACGAAGGAACTTACGAAGGTTTTTCTTCTTTGCTACGAATGTTTTCCTTCTTAGCGCCTTCGTGGCGGCTACGTCGGTATTCAGGTAGCTACACTAAGTCGAAAAACCTTCATAAGTTTGGTCCGGGATCTAAGTGTGGTGTTGACCACTCATAGCTTTACGTAAACTGGATATAACTCAATTTTTCTCTACTACATAACACTGGGATCGATTTTAAGATTTTAGAACATAAACAAAAGATTATAGCAATTGAATCTCGTGAAGAGGAGTCCTTCGTGTTAGTTATATATGCATTCTCTGCTTGAAACTTTGAGTAAATATGTCTTTTATGATATTAGAATTAGTTTTATAATAGCAAGATATTATACCCATAGTAATTAAGTAAATAAACACTGGTGAACATGAAATATGAGAGGTGATGAGCCCTGCCTGATGGGATCATTTACTATCACCAAATGCCCCTGTTCACCTAGTAGTAAGGGTGTACCTTAGCTATACATACCCATTTCTAATTTATTTAGTTTGGTTTTATTTTTAAATTAAATCTGGGTGAGACAAAATAAAAATATGCTGCACAAATGATGTTAGGTTAGGAAAAGGGTAAAAATGTCAAAAACTTTATTCATTGAATACTTAAAGCTATAATTATGACTATATGGACTATTAAAAAAGAAAGAGGGAAGTAGGGGTCCAAGACCTCTTCCTGTTACACAACTTGGGTGTGGAACAAGTAATTATCAAAAGAAGGCACCATGCCGGGAAGGCTGTGTAGCAGTAAAGCAGTGAGGTGAGGCAACTACTTATTTGAGAAATGCTTATTTTATTTACCTTATAAGCTGAGGCAATTTATTTTATTTGAGGAATACTCAGCTGATTCCTCTACATTTAGCATGGAACAAACTTGTGTCCAAGACCTCTTCCTGTTACACAATTTGGCTGTGTGTAACCAAACTAGAAGTGCTCTACAAATCATGGGACCCAGAATGTGGAATGATCTCCCGAATCATGTCAAAGGCTGTACGTCTCTCAACCAGTTTAACCCTTAACATGCTCGGGGTCTAATATCCTGCCATCCGCACAGGCGCATGTCATTTTGAAAAAAAAAAAATTTTTTTTTTTTGCTAATCTGTTAAGTTCTGTTCACTGATCACGGGAAAAATAAAAAAAAAATTCTATTGTACTTACTTTTGTTGCAATAGAGCCGAGAAGCTCGGTGATGACGTCACAATCTGCATGTTCGCTCATGCAGTACACGCCCGGGAGGTGTTGCGCGCGGTCCTCAAACAGCCAGAGTTGCCACAAATATATTTTCGCGCTATTATTTACAATGTCTAAGCGCATTTTATCTTATTTTTTTTCACTAATTGTGTTTCAAATACTGTTTGAACATATTTTGTATCAATAATTGTTGCATATTTGAGTATACACAGGCGCACACAAATGTTTTCAATTACGGCAATATAATATGTCATTACAGTCTATTATATTGTATGTTCTGCTTATATTTGTATATATTTACACACACGCACACGCTATCTGCTTATATGTTTACATATTTACACACTCGCACACGCTATACACACTTTGAAGCACACTTAGAAGATTTCTAGACTGTGGTAGTCATTGAAGCAGTCGACAGCACATAATGGGATACCACACGTTTCACACCATGTTTGCACAAGCTTCCGTTTCTTGTCTCTACGTGTCGTTGTTTTACACACCAAGCAATCACGTTGGGCTATTGCACGCTTCACACCAGGTGGCAAATACTTAAGTTTGTGTGCCTTCAGTGTGAGCGAGGCGTGGAGTACCAGCATGCTGCAACCGTGGGTTTATGATGGGCCGCTGAATACCTGGGACATCTTTTGCAAACTTTCCTAATAACTGTATTGCAGCATCAAATACAAAGTCACGGAAAGTGGGCTTACGTCCAGTTCTCACAAGGTACATGTTGAAACAGTTCAGCATGCTCATGTCCACAAGATGGAAGAACACTTTTTTCGTCCACCTACATGTCTTCCGCACACACTCTGCAGTGCCAATCATCATGTCTGATTTATCAATCAACCGCATGTTGATATTATAGTCTAAAACACAGTCTGGCTTATATAGTGGTGCGTTTGTTTTATGGCTCACTTTCCCACTGTTCACCATTGTTCCATCATGAATTGTTGTCAACAAGTTCACCTCTCTTTTGTCTTTCCACCGAACTGACAGAATGTTATCACTTTTCCTTCTCTGACACTCACCAACTGCAATGTCGTTGTCAAACACAGGCATTTCCCTTCGTTGTGGCTTTACTGTACCAACCAATCCGGTTCTATTTTCTAGCAAGAACCGAGCTAGCAAGGGACTTGTATAGTAATTATCTGTGTATAAAATGTGTCCTTTGTTCATCCACGGATTCATGATGGTCTTTACTACACTCCCCGAGAATCCATGTTCGTTGTTACCGGGAATGTCTACATCACTAGCCGAGTACAGAATCATGTGTAACACGTATCCTGTCTCACAATCACAAAGAACAAAAAATTTCAGGCCAAATCGGTTTCGTTTTGAGGGAATGTACTGTTTGAATGGAACACGTCCCTTGAAAAGTATGAGAGATTCATCAACCACCAGCTTCTGTGCTGGTACGTAAAAATCTCTGAATTTTCCAATAACATCGTTCATGTAGTGCCTCACTCGCCACAGTCTATCATCAGGTGTTCGGTCCTGAACACTTCCAAAATGTAGACACCTGAGTATCTGAAACCTGTCTCGTGACATATATTTCCCGAATAAAGGTGTTGGTATTGTCTTGTCCTTGCTCCAATAGTCATTTATTGCATGTTTGTGACAGTGCTTCATCAACAAACAGAGTGCCAAAAACACATACATTTCCACCACTGTGGTATTTTTCCAACGCTGCAGTCGTGAAAATTCTGTGATTTCCCTCTCAATCAGGTAAGCAGCATGCAGGTTTGTTTGGTGTACAATGTATTCCATGAGTGGTTCATCATAGAATGCTGTAAAATATTCCATCTCAGCCATGTCCTCACCTTGATTAGGGAAAAGGTTTGTAATCCCTACATCCTTATCGTCAAAGTGAGGAATATTAGGAATAAAATCGTCACCATCACTCCACTCAAGTACACCAGGCGTCCTGCGAGATGCAGAGGAAAGACGGCGAGGAAGCGATGCATACCGGCGACCAGGAGCTGAATACCGTCTGCGAGAAGCACGGCGGCTACGTGCACGTGAGGTGGGTGCACGTGAACACGAGGGTCTTGGTCCCTCATGTGGTGCCATGCGGTGGCGCTTGGCCGGGCGAGATGCTGCTGACGCGACAATTTCTCGCCCAGTTACACCACTGGTACCAGCCACAGGCTAAATAAAACTTTGATCTGAGTCACTAAACCCAGAAAAGGAGTCACCTCCCTCTGACTCGTCACCCTCAAACAGAAAATATCCACAGGAACTGTGAGGTCGTGGTAGAATTGGGGTAGAAACTGGGCGATGAGGCATCGGTGAGCGTATAGGCCTCGCCATGGCATGGCGGTCATTCTCACTTTCACTGCTGCTGCTACTATCACCCGACAACTGTGTATAATCCTCATCGTTGTCTGAATCGTCAAACACACTTTCTTCACCTTCAGAGAATAATTCGTGGGCTATTTGCTCTGGGGTGAGGGACTGAGTGGTGCGTGACCATGAGGCGTTTGACCGTGCGCTCGCCATGGTGACTCTCGCTAAACTGAGGCCTCCCATGCCTTCGGATCGTGAGCGGGAATTTTTTTCAAAATGGCCACTGTTTACTAGAGCCCCTGGGCAGCGTATGGGACCCCCAGTTACACCGCGGGCCATTCAAATCGTGCGCGGTACCCATACACTTCATATGAAGTGAAGCGCAGTTGACTGGTAAAACGATTTACACTTCATATGAAGTGATGCGCACTTTAAGGGTTAAGAGTAAAACCAAGTACAGTGGTACCTAGCATAATGAATTTAATCCGTTCCATGTTCGTCATGTGAAACGGACGTCATACAAAACGAGTGTCCCCCATGTAACCAGTGTGATGCACTGTGTTTATTGTGAAATTTCCCCAGTGTGCATGACATCAAATGTTCCCAAAAATATAATTTTTCTTTGTAAAATGATAAATTACCGTCCCTGAACATGTCTATGTAAAAATAATTACCAAATTCCACTTACTTTGGCTGTGAGGGCGTGGACAAGGTGCGCTGTGACGTCATCAGGGGCTGGTCGCCCGTGTGTGAAGCTCCCAGACACGTCGCGCAGGCCATTCAAGCACCGCGTGTTGCCAGAAATATATTTTCAAATATTTTTTCTATGCATTTCCAATGCGGTTTTATTTGTTTCTTTTGTCGTATATGATGCATATTTGTGACCTTTACAATATGTATACAGTAGAATGTTCGTAATTTTCCATGAAACTGTGATACATGTGTCAGTAATGTGTCCACAATAAATGTTTATTGTCACAATATTACGTGGTAAAAATTCACTAAAATTACAATATGTACAGTTTCACATACTATTTACACAGTAACACACTGTATTATACACTCAGTACTTTGGAGGTGCGTAATAGTCAACGAAGTAGTCCATGGTACACAGCGCGACTTTGCTCTCCTTGCACCAGCTACAGATAGATTTTCGTTTCCTGTTTCATCGTTCTATGTGCTTGCAAATAACGCACTCACGTGCACCCTTGGCTTTAGTACTTGTAGGTGGTATGTAGCCAAGCTTGTAAAGCATAAAGTAGTATTGAAACGATTATAGGAAAAGCTCAATTTGTAAGGTAGTCTTGAAAAGATCGCTTTGTAAGGTCCCACACAGGAAGAGATTCAGCTAGCCTCAAAGAGTGTCCATCAGTTAGGAAGAGATTCAGCTAGCTTCAAAGAGTGTCCATCAGTCAGGAAGAGATTCAGGTATTCTTGAAAATGTCAATGAACACCACCACCATGGAAGCCGCTAACATTGTTCATCTATGCTACTTGTATCAGATGCATCATCACTGAACGCAGAAAACGATTCATCTATATATCTATATACATTAGAGATGGCAAGGGTGGGGCTCAGAGCTACACCTGGATACGCTCGCTGTATCATCCTCATAGGTGCTGTATCACTGGCATCCGACCGTTGTGTTAAGCCCTTATTGCGCCTAGCTTCACCAATGTTATGACCCTTATGTTCTTCAAACAATAGGGTCTGAATTGCACCGACTGAGCACAGTCTTTCAACACCGTGTGGGACAGGTGTTTGAGAGCCAGAGGCACGTGTGCCACGAATGGTTGCTCACGCAGTACTAACCCAGACCCTTGTCTTTCATATTCGTTATATCAAAAGGTTCGTTCAGTGTTTGTTGGGTAGGCTGCTCCATTATGACAATCTTTCTTTGTTTCAAATGCGTTCCATTTGTTTTGTATTTGTCACTTATGTCTCAATAATAGAGCAGCCTACCCGACAAACACTGAACGAACCTTTATGACATTTGTCCATTTTTCAAATTGTTTCAACAGCTTTTATTTTTTTTTTTTTTTTTAAGAAACATGGAGCAGCCGACCTGTAGACCACCGAACGAACCTTTTTGACATTTGTACTGGTTTTCAAAATTCTTCATTTTTTTATTTTTTACGTTTTTTGTATGTAAGAAACATAGAGCAGCCTACCTGCCGACCACCGAACGAACCTTTTTGACATTTGTATTGGTTTTCAAAATTCTTCATTTTTTTTATTATTTACGTTTTTTGTATGTAAGAAACATGGAGCAGCCTACCTGCCGACCACCGAACGAACCTTTTGCCATAAGACAAAAGAAAAACAAATATTGAACACATTTGAAGAAAGGAAAATGTCATAATGGTTTATTCAGTGTATGTAAGGTAGGCTTCTCCATTATTGAGACATAAATGACAAATAAAAAACAAATGGAACACATTTGAAACAAAGATTGTTATAATGAGCAGCCAACCTGCCGAACACCGAACGAACCTTTTTGACATTTGTTGTATATCAGACATTTCGTTTCTTTTTTCCTACAAAAACGTCAATGCTTTGCAACATCTCAGCAGTCACCCTTTTATATCCCAGCATAATTAGCATCTTTAAACAACAACAACATAATTTATGTGCATCGTCGGAGGCGTCTAAGAATGTGCAAGAAGCAGTGCGACCCCACCATGTGGTGTTGACGCTACTCAAACCAGCGTTCGTCATACGGGACGATTTGACGCCGATCGGGCCGTTCGTTACCCAAAATATTCGTCTTTTGGGGCAATCGTTATGCGAGGTACCACTGTACTACCTAATTAACTCCATGTAACCTACCTTACTCCCTAAATGTCAACCCATGTCTAGCTCTTTTTTAAACAATGCGGTTTGTTCACCAACGTGTACAATTGCTGATTTCTGCTTTGTTACCTCCTTTTTTTATTCCTTCTTTCAACACAATTTATACTTATCCCGATTACTATTAAGTTTTAGTCTAAGTGTTTTTTTTCCCCACACCTTGCCCGAAATGCTATGAGTATTAGTGGCTTTAGGTATTGTATGTACTAGCTCTGTCTATAAATCCACCATTATGTTTGTAAATCAACTGTATGTACTTTTCCTGAATAAAATTTATTTATTATTATTTATTTATTAATCAGTAAGTAAGTGTTAAAAGAAGGCACCAAGCTGGGAAGGCTATGTAGCACCATTGTGTGTAACAATAAACCAATTTTTTTTTAACAAATAATGCACCTGTATGGTAAAACAAATCCTGTCAGCTGTAAAAATATTGATGCAGTTATTTAAATAAAAAATATAATGAAAGAAATATTACTGGTTTATTTTATCCTATCTTTTTGTACTGTACAGTATATCCAAAGAAGTGAAAAATTGAGACAAAGCACAATTTAATGAATGATTCAAAAATGATTAGCATGGATTAGCAGTTCAAAAGAAATATGACTATTACATATCAACATGAGATCTTAATGATCCATGGTTAACATGATTTAATAAAGATAATACAGTGCTTGTAATAATACAAACTATAATTTAAAATCTTTATTACTGATTTTTTTTATTAAGAAGATTAGGTATACACAGCAATGTACTGCTACCCTATTCTATATGGAATATTACACAGTGTAGATAAAAAACTAGCTATAAGTTTATCTAATACTCCCATCTCACAGGATGGTGAGACATACAGTGGTACCTCGGAATACGAGTGTCCCTGAATACGAGTTTTCGGAATACGAGCAGGATTTGCTTGGAAAATGTGCCTCAGAAGGCGAGGGTTACCTCGGAACACAAGTTTGTTGATACGCGTACATTACAGTGGAACCTCTATTAACGAGTGGCTCTAATAACGAGTTTTTCCAGTAACGAGCAAGCCACTCGCAGCAAATTTGTCTCTATTGACGAGCTCGCCTCTATTAACGAGTGAAACCACATGGCGCTTCCTAGCGTCTCGCGGGTTCTCGCAAATTCTCGGGACGCCTCCGACGCCAGTGTTGTTGTTGTATCTCACACGACAAGCATCCCCCTGGATTTATTTGAGCCTTTCTTTGGGTTTTTAGTGGTTTTGCGACTACAATTTGTAACACACGATGTCTCCAAGAAGCTGCTTTGCTAAAGATAGTGTTGTCAAGAGGGAAGAAAGACACAAGTACTGTGGATTTAAAGAAGGAAATTATAGCAAAGCATGAGTGTGGTGTCTGTGTGATTGATCTTACAAGGAAGTATGGCAGGTCCTCATCAACAATTTACACCATTAGTAAGGGAATGAGGAGGTAAGGGAGGATGCTGCCTCTTCCACTGAGATCAGGGAAGTGTTTGGAATGTTTGAAAAGGTGAACGCATTCTTGGAAAAGCTGCTCTGATAAAGCAGTGACAACCCGGTGTGTGAAAATGTTTAATTAATTTATCACTTTGTGATAACACTTTATGAAAGTGTTATCACTTTCACAGGTATATGTCGTTTGAACGTAACACACTTTTTTTTCTCTTGAATGCACCCAAACACCGCGCTCAAGCGTCATTGAGCAAATATTTCTATAAAATCCAATTCTTATCCAATCGACTTGGGGATTGTATACATGTTTGCCATGAAATTTCCGTTTTCTTTAATAACCACATTGCCTATTTGAGAAAACGGCATTGTATTGTATCTTCGTGGTAAGACTATTATATTGTTGACACAACGAGTGTAATCAACGTAGTTTTTTATTTGGTGCTGGTCTAACGCATCCTTGTGTGACATTTGAAATGAAATTTGGGTGAAATTCCCAAGAAGAGAGAGTCCGCCTGACTCAGAGGTGGATTCTCCTTCCACACCATAACCCCTCTCCTCCTTCCCACCTCTCCATCGTCTCCCTCAAGCCAGCAACTACTCTTCATAAGGTAAAGTAAATATTAAAACACTACAACAAAACATTTATATTTACATGTGCAATATTATATTTACATAAAAAAAAGTCATACAAGTATGAATGTTTTAGGAGTGGAACGGATTAAATTTATTTCCTTTATTTTAAATGGGGAAATTTGTTTCCAAAGACGAGTTTTCCAGGTAACGAGCTCGGTGCCAGAACGGATTAAACTCGTTAATAGAGGTTCCACTGTATATATCTTGCCTTGGGTCCCAAGAAAGCCAGTGGTAAGATTCAACCTAAGAAAATAGTTGTTAGTAGAGGCAGTAGAGGATGTCCCTTCTTCATTAAGAAAATGTGTGAAGTATGGGAAGAACTGCAAAGTTTTGTTTAAAAAAACTCACCCAGATAAAGCTGTAGCAGACCGTTACATTGACCTTTTAAATGACAAAGTGATGTCTTACTACAGACAAGTGTTAAAATGTAGGGAAACACAAGTGTCTTTAGACAGATTCTTAGTAAGACAAGGAAGTCTTAGTGATATGCAGGCAAAACGTGCCAGAGTGTGCACACCAGTGAAGTTCTCACTGCCTGATGTTATAATGGAAGGGGACTCCCCTTCCAAACAGTAACACCTCTTCTCCTCCCTCCTTCTCACCATCTTCCATACGCCAACAGCAAGGTAAGTAATAACTTGAACATAGTTTTGTAGATTTATTTAGATGAATTAGGTATAAAATTTAGTTTGAAGTGAGGTTTTTGGGTAGTCAGGAACGAATTAATTCATTTCCCATTATTTCTCATGGGGAAATTAGCTTCGGAATACTAGTTTTCGGAATACGAGGTGTCTCCAGGAACGGATTAAACTCTTAAACCGAGGTACCACTGTACAGGTACATGGAATCAGGGTACAAAATACCAGCCTCAATACAAAAAAAAAAATCAACTCTGACTAAACAACTCTTCACGATTTTCACAAGAGGTAAGCACTGAATCATGGAAACATTATATTATAATTACTCTTACCAGTTTCTACACGACTCCTCTCAAACAATGTATTTTTTAACATGTTTAGGTATACACAGCAATGTGCTGCTTCCCTATTCTGTATGATGGACCACACAGTGTAGATCAAAAACCAGCTACAAGCTCATCCAACATCCTCACCTTACAGGATGGCCAGTCATACATGGAATCAGGAGAGAACAAAATACTTAAGGCTGATCTATTAGCCTCCACTGGCAAAATCTGGGTGCAGCACAAGAATATCTTCCAATATTCCTGAGTGTATGAAGTAATTACAGAGCTCAAAGTACCTCATACCATTTGGTATGAAGTCAGTGATAACAGGGCAATCACATATATAGTGTTGGAGAGTATGTTCTCTCAAGTAGGACTGAAAACAGATGTTTTTTCCACCAAGAGGGCTATAAAACCCATGGAACTGCCTACCCGCTGAAGCCGTAAATACCAAATTCCAGCTAAAAAATATCATTAAGGCAACTGACGGGCCCTTTAACAAGCCACCGGCTTTCTGTCCTCTTTGAGGCCACTAGATAGTTAGTGGCCCTTGGGTAAATTCAGTAAATATATACAATAATTGTCAGCGCATCTTCCGAGCAACAAGGACAGCTGCACAATATCTCTTAGAATTTTGTAGGTAAACAACAAATGTAACATATTTGTTTACTACAATGTCGGTGCTGGCTGTAGAAGCTGAAAAAAACATTGTTTTACTTCGAAATATACTAATTTTATAAGAAAATTTGACGTAAATAGGAGGCAATAGAGCTCCAATAAGCCAGCGCTAAATCTTCAATATGAAGAATGTTGCTGCTCTCTGATTGGCCAAACGAAACACAGTAGTGACCTCTATCGGCACGCAGGTGAACCAACAAATATCTTCCTAAGTGGACCTACGTGAATTGCACCTAAGTATCTTCTTAAGGCATACTTAGGAACCTTCGTATCAAACCTACTTACGGAGAAATACATGGAGCTTCGTGAATCTAGGTCCAGGGATATTAACCTAACACCTGTCAGCCAAGACCCTGTTAGACCTCCAAAACCCTGGTGCCTGAATATCGTCCTAAGACATGTTCCCAAACACAGCCCCCAGAGTGGCATACGTCTGCATATCACGGGCATGATGGTAAACTGCAATTTGCAACCACAGGCTGGCTAGTCATAGTGATACACCTGATACACACGAACCCTGGAACAGAGAATCAGGAAAACCGGATCAACCCACAATGCCCTCACCGACCCAGAACCAGTGGCCCGCAGGTAGCGGCATAAAGCCACTACCGGACACAACATGTGATGCAAACCCCCGGCCGAACAAGCCAAGCAACCACATCCAAAGAACACCTCTGTAAGCCTGTCGTCTCATTCTTCGCCAGAATGGAAGGAGCCAGCTGCAACTTAACAAAATGACCACCACGACCAAAGGAGAGAAACCTATGGTGCCTGAGAAGAGCTCCCCGACCCAACCACCAAACCAGTTTTTGCTGGTTTTGCTGCCCAAACCAGCAAAAAACCAGCGTTGAATGAAACGCCATTTTCTGGGTGAGCCCCTACGGCTCCCTGGAGCTTATCGGGCTAATGTATGTTATATTAGACCTGGACATTAGCTAATGAGTTCAGACCTACCAGGGACCAGCGCCAGAACCTGGCCCCTTCAGAGAGGTTTCAGGGAGCAATGGCCCTGGAAAACCCCTTGTGGTTGGGGTTTTCCTTATCAGCCATCGACCGGGGTTAGGCACCCAGAAAGGTAGGCATAACAAAACAAACCCCACATGGTAAAAACTAAAACAAAAAACCGAACATAGAGGTAGAAACTCCCTACAATCACAAGGAAACAAGGAAACAAGCAAACATCACACTTTACTGCCGCGCCAATCGTCCGCGCAGCCCTCCCCGCCCCGGGAGGGAGAGGGTGGAGCCCCGGACCTACCGCGCCGGCTGCCAAGCTCCAGTTCGGAAGCTAAGCTTCAACCAACGCGAAAAAAAACGGCGACCAGTGGGAGGGAGGGTTTGCCAGGGAGCCTCCGGGGCTCACCCAGAAAATGGCGTTTCATTACATTCAACGCTGGTTTTCTGTGGGGAGCCCCTACGGCTCCCAGGAGCTTCATACCCAAAGAGAAGGAAAAGAAAGGGCTAACCCGGGAGGCGGCCGCCACAAACTCTGCAACGCAAAGCCACGACAACCGGCGCAAACCTGCGACCCAAGGCAACAAGAACGCCCAAGAGCAGACGAGCATAAGGATGGGCGGCCAAGAACCTGTGCGACCCACAAAACCCTGTGCCCGAAATGAGCCCGAGACGTCACCAACACAGTGGCAAAAGCTGCAAAACGGCTGAACAGCACGGGCGCAAAGACAGACCGCAGGCTGGAAGAATGAAAACACTGCGGACGACCTGGGAGACTCGAGCCCTGAAAACAGGGAACGAAGGAACCGGATCAACCACAGTGCATCCCCAGACACGGTACGCCGGCAACAGCAAAAAGCACAACCGGACAACACAGGACGCACCCCCCCGGCCAAACCAATCAAGTACCAAAACCCCAAGAACCCCTCCGGAAAGCAGCCGTCTCAACCGTCGCCAGGACAGAGAAAGGCTGCACACCTATAAAGCTACCACCAGTACCAAAGAGCAGGAAACTGAACCGAAGGGGCTACCACAAACTGAGGGGAAGATAAGAAGGCACCCTGAACAAGGACCAGGATGGCTCAGGCGACGCATGAGCAGGCTGGAGGGGAAACAAAACACGAGAAAACGTATGAAAAGTCATACTGTCGCCAAGACGAAGCTCGCAGGTGGGACACCGTCAACAAAGCCACCTGAACATCATAGAGATGGTGATACCTGCGTCAAAATACCAGATGCGAAGAGCCAAGGAGAAGGCTGAACCAGTCACGGACAGGACCGATTCGGCCTACTGAAAGAGGCGGAGCCTCAGGAAAAACGCCCCGGGTATGGACACCTATCAAGCAGCGTCTGAAAAGAAGGCCGGGCCGGCCACCATGGAACCATAAGGACTGCTCTCGTGGGAATGGGCTGCAACTGAGCCAGAATCCGAAGCAACAGCTGGACCGGGAGAAGAGGAACAGGTACCCCCCACCTCGACCAGTCCTGCCGAAAGCATCCACCATGAAGTCCTCGCAGGTGGGAAAGGGCGCCACAAAATGGGCGACGCCTAGACCACGCTGACCCGAAGACGTCCATGGCCAGGAGTCCATACGCCCGACAGAGCCAACAAAACGAATCGGCGACGACTGGCCAACCCACGAAGAGGAATGAACCGAGACAGCTGTCCGCCAGGACGCAGGACACACCCCGGACATGAACCTCACGGTTAGCCAAACCCCTGTGGTTCCGGCAAGACCACCAGAGAACAGTCCGAACAGAGCTGAATGGTAGAGTACCTAGTGACCCAAACCCTCCGAAGCGCAAACCAGACAGCCATGAACACCCGAACCGTGCTGTGAGCCCGCGGACAGACAGACTCCATCAACCTCGGCTGACCTGGTGAGCACTGGTCACAAAGCCCCAGCCGAGAGACAACCCGTCCGTGAACACATCGAGCGAAGGCTCGGGGAGGTGCCAAGGCACGGAACCCCGAAAACCCCAAAGAGGAAGCTGGTGACGCAGCACCAACACAAGATCCCCGGAGGAACCCAATGAATGCAAGAGGCGGAAGGGGAATCTCCGCAGGAACCAACAGACGCTGTAGCCAAACCCGACTCCGCGGGCAGACAAGCACGCCGAAGTGCAGACTCCCGCACAACCGCCCAAGCAACCGCTGAGCAACCCGGGACCCCCTCCTGTACAGCCAAAGGCGGGAACCACAGCCGCAGTAACACTTCTGGAGGGAAGACAATGAGGGGCCCAAGAGCCTTAAACAAGGCCCAGGTCCGAACCCGGGACGGAAACAGATGGAAAAACCTCCAGATCACCAGGAAACCCAAACCCGGCGATCTGGAAAGAACCATCCCTGGCGAGCAGACAAGCGGACTGACTGGGAGCCCACACCAGCCAATCGTCGAGGTAGGCCAGACACCGAATCTCAGACTCAGACAGGGCACTAAGATCCGGTAAAGATGCAAAAAGTATACGAAGTGCCCATTACAAAATAGGGAAGGCAATAAAACAGCAAATCTGAAGCCCCACCACCAACCGTGCCAGTCCCAGAAAAACTGGAGAGGAACGTGCCAAGAACTGACCTGGAGGTCCAGGGCCACCATCCAGGCACCCGCCCCAACAGAATCCGAACAGGAGACAACAGTCCTCCGAGGAGGGCATAGGATCCAGGGCGCAGACTGAAGAAGTCCAGAAGAACTGCAGACGGGAAAAGCTCATGACTGCAAAGAGCAGACGGGAACCCCAGAAGGATGGGGCGGATCGACCACGCCCCACGCACCCACGAAGAGAAAATGACGAAGCGCAGGGGAAGAAGCCCACCCCGCCAGCTTCTGAACCCCCCCAAGGGGGAGAAGCCGTCCTCCGACGCCAGCAGAGGCCGGAAGACAACCCAAAGCGCCCACCAACAGCGGGACCATACGAGAGGCAACAGAGCAAGCTGCTCCCCCAACGCCCAGTCAACAGAGAAGGGAACAGAACCCCTTCCGAAAGAAAAAGTACACTACCTAAGTCATGATGAGAGACTACGGGAATTAAACCACACTTCGCTGGAAGACGAAGAGTGAGGGGGGACCTGATCACCACATTCAAGATTCCCAAGGGAATCGACAGGGTTGATAAGGACAGGCTATGTAACACAAGGGGCACACGCACTAGGGGACACAGGTGGAAACTGAGTACCCAAAAGAGCCACAGAGATAGAAGATTTTTTTTTTTTTTTTTTTTTTTTTTTTTTTAGTGTCAGAATGGTAACAGGAAAGCACTAGGAAGTAATGTGGTGACTCCACACACAAGTAACGAGGCTGACCCCCATACAATGTCACATGTAGACATGATAGAGCCCAATAGGCACAGGAACCTATACACCTGTTGATAGACGGTTGAGAGGCGGGACCAAAGAGCCAGAGCTCAACGCCCGCAAGCACAACTAGGTGAGGACATATATAGTAAAAGTACAAGACGCCGACTAGTGGGCAGAGAGCACCACGCCGGCCAGGCAAAGAAGGCACAAAACTGCATCAAAAGGCCCACCTCGACAGCAAAACTGCAAAGTCCCAGCACGACCACAACATGTGCCAAGACCCAAAAAGATCAGTCTGCAAGCCAGGAAGACCCCGGAAACCCAGAAGGCAGAACCGGGTCACACGAGGAAACAAAGTCCCCTGAACCCACAAAAGGGGGCCCAAGAGGAAGAAACCTCCAGAACGAAACCAAGGAACCCAAAGGAACCCAGAATCGAACTAGGGGGAGCCCAAACCACCACATTTTGCCAGCGGAGAACACCACTGAAAGGCAAAGCACAGCCCCCAGCAGAACCCCCTTGGAAAACGGTCCCAACAGACTGAAAACCGAGGGACAAGGTGTGGGAGCAAGCATACCAGCCAGGGGCACTGAGCCTAAACCCAAAGGCCCAGACCCAAAACAGAAAAATTGAAAAAACCCGGTGTAAAATCAACACCCAAACGTTCCCAGAGGAACAGGCAACGGCAAGAAAACACCAGAAAAACAAAGAAACGACAACAGGAGAACAAAAACCCTGAAAAAAAATTGAAAACTCACCCGAGACGCTCGCTCGCACACGCACACCCAGACGCATGTAAACAAACCACAACGCTGCCCTGGTGGCCACGCCGTGAAACCGGCAGACGAAAATGGCCGCCAGCAGGGGCTGTGACTGACGCTAAATACACAAAAACACGCCAGCAAATGTGGGAAGCTAGCAGACTGGATGGGCGAAAAACGCCGCCCAACAGCAGAAAAACCCCAGCAGGGGCAAAACCGCCCCAGAACTGCTAGCAGGCATCCCCCACAGCCTCGGGAACCAACAACAGAGGCCCCGGGGCAGAGCCGTCCTCCAAGCCCTCCGCCCTTAAAGAAAAGCAAGAGTCCATGGGAAAGGCAACAAGAAAGGGCCGCTGGTAAGACCCAGAAGCCTTGGCAGGAGGCACAGGCTCAAACCTCCGTCCCCAACCCGAACGGGGCAGCCCCCGAAAACCGCCCGAGTCTCTGCCGCAACTAAACCCCGCCCCGACCCCGAAACCCGCAGACGGTCCGGAGCCGGGAACATGGAGGGAAAGGGGCAAACAGCACCTAACCAAACGGGGCGGCCACAGGGCATTCGAGTGGGAAACCAACCTAGCATGTTGCAGCAAACCTAACCAAGCTTGCAACACGGATGCCGCCTGTACTCTGAACAGTAATAACATCAGGAGAGTACTGGAGAACAAGCAGAGAATCACTCGCAAGACTCCGGGTCAAGGTGTCAGTGACCCAACAGGCAGCATGACGGAGGTAAAAATGGTGACTGTCACCCAGAGACAAGGGAACAGCAACCAACGATCCCGTACAAGACAGGTTGGAACCTGGAAGACACATTCAATGGTCCCCCGAGCCCAGACAGGGGTTTCCAGGGCCCGTAGGGGTAACAACTACGGGAAGCCCGAGCAAGGTGTTGCTAACCGGTTAAGAAACCCAAACATAACAAGAGGGTAGATTATAGCACTGAAAATCCCTAAGACGTGTACAATCACAGGGGGTCCTAGCAGAGGGCCCCGTGATTGTACACGGGGCCCAGGCATGAAAAAATTAAAAACAAGAAAACCCCGCAAAAGTACACCGTCTCCAGAGGCAACAGAAACCGGCCGCTGTTTAGGTGGCAGGCTGTGCAACACCTTGACGCCCTAACCAGCACAATACCAATCCCTACCCAGGACCAAACAAGGGCCCCAAGCCCCAGCTGGCCCAAGGGCGAGGCAAATGCCGAGCAGCAAGAACCTCTACGGGAATGGTTCCCGAATGCCCCAGGGAAGATAACCCTGTTACGCAAGGGCAGTACTCACAGGGCGCTTAGGGAAGTCAGCCACTAAGTACATGCAGCCCCGCCACTGATGAGGTACTCCTGGCCACCACACAACACAACACACGGCAGTGAACGCCACACAAGGCAAACACCGCCTAGGAAACTGAGGCCAGAGAAGCGTCAATCCCGGTTGTCATTAGCGAACGAACTGAAGCTTGGCAGCCGGCGCGGTAGGGTCCGGGGCTACCCCCTCCCCCTCCCGGGGTGGGGAGGGCTGCGCGGACGATCGGCGCGGCAGTAAAGTGTGATGTTTGCTTGTTTGCTTGTTTCCTTGTGATTGTAGGGAGTTTCTACCTCTATGTTCGGTTTTTGTTTTAGTTTTTACCATGTGGGGTTTGTTTTGTTATGCCTACCTTTCTGGGTGCCTAACCCCGGTCGATGGCAGGTAAGGAAAACCCCAACCACAAGGGGTTTTCCAGAGCCATTGCTCCCTGAAACCTATCTGAAGGGGCCAGGTTCTGGCGCTGGTCCCTGGTAGGTCTGAACTCCTTAGCTAATGTCCCGGTCTAATATAACATACATTAGCCCGATAAGCTCCAGGGAGCCGTAGGGGCTCCCCACAGAAAAACAGCGTTGAATGTAATGAAACGCCATTTTCTGGGGGGATGCCCCTTTCGGGTCCCCGGAGGTATCCAGGCTGATATGCTGATGTCAGACTTTGGCATCAGTCATGTGTATGGAGTTCTGTGAGCCTACCGGGGACCTTGAGCCAGACCCTGGCACCCCTCAGATGAGGCACAAGAGAACAATGAATGTAATTAAACGCCATTTTCTGGGCGAGTCCCGGAGGATCCCCGGCATCCCTCCCTCCGGTCAGCAGTTTTTACGTGTTTTGATGTCCAGCCTCAAAACTGAGAGGTGGATAGCCGGCGCGGGGGTCTGGGTCTTCCTCTCTTCCCAGAGAGGGGGGAGCTGCGCAGACAGCGGCGTGTGACGTCATACTCGTTTGCTCGTTTCTGTTTGGGGAGTTCTTTCCACTTGTTCAGTTTTTTGTAGCAATTTTCACCAGAATAGGGGTTTGCTTTGGGATGCCTACCTTTCTGGGTGCCTAACCTGGTCGATGGCAGACATAGAATGCTTCCAACCACACGGGGGTTTCTATAGTCCATTGCTCCTCGTGCCTCTGTGAGGGAACCAGGTTCTGGCTTGTGGTCTCCGGTAGGCCCACAGAACTCAGTCAATACATGACTGATGCCAAAGTCTGACATTAGCATATCAGCCTGGATAGCTCCGGGGAGCCAACGGGGCTCCCCCCCCCAGAAAAGCCCCGACCGCAGGGAGGGAGGGATGCCGGGGAGCCTCGGGTTTCACCCAGAAAATGGCATTTCATTACATTCAACGCTGGTTTTCTGGGGGGAGGGACCCCCTTGGCTTCCTGGAGCTACTTACCAAAAGACGAAAACAAGACGGACTTACCCGGGAGGCTGTCGGCACTCACTCCTCAATGCGAAGTCAAGACAACTGGCTGCAACTGCCAACCCAAGGCAATACAGGCCCGACTAGGCCCAGGAATATTCACCAGGTAGCGTGCAGCCAGGACCCTGTTCGACCGTTAAAAACCCCGCGCCCGTATGGCAGCCCAAGACATGTTACCAAAGACGGCAGCAAGAGCAGCAAACTTACGAAGGTCGCGGGCACGAGGATAGACCGCAGGCTGCCTAGACCGAATAACCCTGCAGACGACCTAGGAGACCCAAACCCTGGAACAGGGAAGAAGGGAAACTGGATCAACCCAAAGCGCATCCCTGGACACAGAATCCGTGGCACGCATGTAATAACCAAGCATCAACAACCCAAGGACCCCTCTGAAAAGCAGCCGTTTCATTCTTCACCAGAAAAGAAGGAGACAGCTGCAAACAAACTATCACCAGAGCCAAAACAGCATAAACCCCTGCACCACAGGAGAGCATGAAGCTCCACAACCCTATCCCCAGAGGTCAATGCCAACAGGAATAAAGAGCCCTGGAGAAACAATCCTGAACCGCAGGGGCCACTACAAACCGAGGGGAAGAGAGACAAGGGAGTACCCTGTCCAATGACCAGGACGGCTCAGGCGGCGCATGAGCGAGCCGGAGGTGAAACACGATACGAGGCGACAGTATTCGGCATCAGATGACGGTCCTGAAACAGCTACGAGAGAAAGGACAAGACAACCATAACAGAAAATGAAGTACACCTACGAAGAGACAAAAAAGAAACGTTAGGACCAACAGGAAACTTCATACTTCCCCCGAGACAAAGCACGCAGGTGGGACACCATTAACCAAGCCACATGATCATACAAATGGTAATAGACTAGAGTCGAAAATACCAGACGAGAAGACTCGAGAAGAAGATCGAACCAAACCTCATAATGGACCAAACCGATCTGCTGAAAGAAGTGGAGCCACGGGAAAACCCCTGGGTTCGGACACCGAGCAGGCAGCGCCTGAAACCAAGGCTGGGCAGGCCACTAAGGGGCCAAGAGGAAAACTCTCCCCTGGTAAGTCTCTAAGCGAGCTAGGACTTGGAGCAACAGCTGAACCGGGGAAAAGAGCTACAGGTAGCCCCACTTCGACCAGTCCTGCCGAAAAGCATAAGCCCCAAAGGCCTTGCAGTCAGGGAATGGCGCCACATATACTGGGAGACGCCTCCACCACGCCGACGTGAATAGGTCCACCTCCGGGAGCCTGTACGTCCGGCAGAGCCAATTGAATGAGTCGGCGTCGACAGTCCATTCCGTGGACAGGGGAATGAACCAAGAGAGGCCGTCCGCCAGGATGTTAAACACCCCCCGAACGTGAACCGCCAGGAAAGTCGAATCCCGATAACTGAGCAGGCAAGTTACCCGATGCGACCAGCCCCAAAGAACCAAGGAGCACATCGAACACCCACGGTTCAGGCAATGAACCATCGGGGAGTAGTCCGAATGGAGCCTGATCGTTGATCCCCAAGCGACCCGAACCTTTCCGAAGTGACATCCATACTGCTGCGAACTCCCGAACTGTGCTGTGGGCTCAACGGAAGGACGAACCCCACTGCCCCTGGCTAGTTGATACCTGGTTGATGGGGTTCTAGGAGTTCTTCTACTCCCCAAGCCCGGCCGGAGGCCAGGCTTGACTTGTGAGAGTTTGGTCCACTAGGCTGTTGCTTGGAGCGGCCCGCAGGCCCACATACCCACCACAGCCCGGTTGGTCCGGCACTCCTTGGAGGAAACAATCTAGTTTCCTCTCGAAGATGCCCACGGTTGTTCCGGCAATATTTCTTATGCTCGCTGGGAGGGTGTTGAACAACCGTGAACCTCTGATATTTATACAGTGTTTTCTGATTGTGCCTATGGCACCTCTGATATTTATACAGTGTTTTCTGATTGTGCCTATGGCACCTCTGCTCTTCACTGGTGCTATTCTGCATTTTCTTCCATATCGTTCACTCCTGTACGTTGTTATTTTACTCTGTAGATTTGATACTAGGCCCTCCAGTATCTTCCACATGTATATTATTTGATATCTCTCTCGTCTTCTTTCTAGTGAGTACTGAAGAGCTTTGAGATGATCCCAATAATTTAGGTGCTTTATCATGTCTATGCGTGCCATATATGTTCTCTGTATTCCCTCTATTTCAGCAATCTCTCCTCCTCTAAAGGGGAAAGTGAGTACTGAGCAGTACTCAAGACGGGACAACACAAGTGACTTGAAGAGTACAACCATTGTGATGGGATCCCTAGATTTGAAAGTTCTCGTAATCCATCCGATTATTTTTCTGGCCGACGCAATATTTGCTTGGTTATGCTCCCTAAATGTTAGGTCGTCAGACATCATTATTCCTAAATCCTTTACATGCTGTTTTCCTACTATGGGCACATTTGATTGTGTTTTGTACCTTGTATTATGTTTAAGGTCCTCATTTTTACCGTACCTGAGTACCTGGAATTTATAACTGTTAAACATCATGTTATTTTCTGATGCCCAGTCGAGAACTTTATTAATATAAGCGTGAAGTTTTTCAATGTCTTCAGCCGAGGTAATTTTCATACTGATTTTTGTGTCATCTGCAAAGGATGATAGGAAGCTGTGACTTGTATTTTTGTCTATATCTGATATGAGAATAAGGAAAAGCAGCGGTGCAAGGACTGTACCCTGAGGTACAGAGCTTTTAACTGCGCTTGGGCTAGATTTTATATGGATGACTGTTACTCGCTGAGTCCTGTTTGACAGAAAACTGAGTATCCAGCGTCCTACTTTACAGGTTATTCCCACTGACTTCGTTTTGTGTGCTATCACGCCATGTTATGCATTTATCGAAAGCCTTTGCAAAGTCCATGTATATCACATCAGCATTCTGTTTTTCTTCTAATGCCTCAGTGACTTTGTCGTAGTGATCAAGTAGCTGCGAGAGGCACGATCTTCCTGCTCTAAATTCATGTTCGCCTGGGTTGTGAAGGTCATTGGTCACCATGAAATTGGTGACCTGACTCCTAATCACTCTCTCAAATACTTTTATTATGTGCGACGTTAGTGCAACTGGTCTATAATTCTTTGCCAATGCTTTGCTCCCTCCCTTGTGTAGAGGGGCTATGTCTGCTACTTTAAGTGCATCTGGTATCTCCCCCGTGTCCAAGCTCTTCCTCCACACTATTCTGAGTGCCTGTGCTACCGGCACTTTGCATTTCTTTATAAATATTGAATTCCATGAATCTGGAATTCATGGAATTCCAGATTCGGAATAGAGTGCATGGGCATGTTTTCAATTTCTCTTTCAAAGTCTAGTACGCTCGTGTTGATATCAGTTATATTTACAGGGGTTTGGATATCCCGCATAAAGAAATTGTCTGGATCTTCCACTTTCATGTTGTTTATTGGAGTGCTAAGCATGTCCTCATACTGCTTTTTTAGGATTTCACTAATTTGTTTGTCATCCTCCGTGTATGAACCTTTTGGTCCACCAGGCTGTTGCTTGGAGTGGCCCGCAGGCCCACATACCCACCACAGCCCTGTTGGTCTGGCACTCCTTGGAAGAAACAATCTACGTTCCTCTTGAAGATGTCCACTGTTGTTCCG
Source organism: Procambarus clarkii (assembly GCF_040958095.1). Lineage (NCBI taxonomy): Eukaryota > Metazoa > Arthropoda > Malacostraca > Decapoda > Cambaridae > Procambarus > Procambarus clarkii. Next base: position 633,216 of record NW_027189206.1, on the reverse strand, counting down.
GCAATATTTCTTATGCTCGCTGGGAGGGTGTTGAACAACCGTGGACCTCTGATGTTCATACAGTGTTCTCTGATTGTACCTATGGCACCTCTGCTCTTCACTGATTCTATCCTGCATTTTCTTCCATATCGTTCACTCCAGTACGTTGTTATTTTACTCTGTAGATTTGGGACCTGACCCTCCAGTACTTTCCATGTGTATATTATTTTGTATCTCTCCCGTCTCCTTTCTAGTGAGTACATTTGGAGGGCTTTGAGACGATCCCAATTATTTATGTGCTTTATCTCATCTATGCGTGCCGTATATGTTCTCTGTATTCCTTCTATTTCAGCAATCTCTCCTGCTCTGAAGGGGGAAGTGAGTACTGAGCAGTACTCAAGACGGGACAACACAAGTGATTTGAAGAGTACCACCATTGTGATGGGATCTCTGGATTTGAAAGTTCTTGTAATCCATCCTATCATTTTTCTGGCTGATGCAATATTTGCTTCGTTATGCTCCCTAATCGATAGATCGTCGGACATCATTATTCCCAAATCCTTGACATGCTGTTTTCCTACTATGGGCAGATTCGATTGTGTTTTGTACCCTGTATTATGTTTCAGATCCTCATTTTTGCCATATCTGAGTACCTGGAATTTATACCTGTTAAACATCGTGTTATTTTCTGCTGCCCAGTCAAAAGCTTTGTTAATATCTGTTTGTAGTTTTTCAATGTCTTCAGAAGAGGTAATTTTCATGTTGATTTATATATCATCTGCAAACGATGACACAGAGCTGTGACTTGTATTTTTTCAATATCTGATTTGAGAATAAGGAACAGCAGTGGTGCAAGGACTGTACCTCAAGGAATAGAGCTTTTAACTGCGCTCGGACTCGAGTTTATTTGATTTGACTGTTACCCTTTGTGTTCTGTTCGACAGGAAATTGAGTATCCAGCGTCCCACTTTACCAGTTATACCCATTGACCTCATCTTGTGTGCTATCACTCAATGGTCACATTTGTCAAATGCCTTTGCTAAGTCTGTGTATACAACATCTGCATTCTGTTTTTCTTCTAATGCCTCAGTGATTTTGTCTGGCTGGTCTGGTGAGCACTGGTCACAAAGCCCCAGCCAAAAGACGATGCGTCTGTGAACACATCAAGCGAGGGCTCGGGAAGGCGTCAAGGCACTGAACTCCGGAAAATCCGAAGATGACGCCGACGATGCAACAGCCGACACAAGGCCCCTGGGGGTCATCTTGAGATCTAGAGGTCATCTTGAGATGATTTCGGGGCTTTTTTTAGAATCCCCAACAACACAAGTGATTTGAAGAGTACAACCATTGTGATGGGATCTGATCTGATGGGAAGAGACACAGATGGGCCACCATGACCCGGGTAAGGCGTGTGAACACGCAAGGTGCCAGGTCCAACCCGAACGGAAGACGACGAAAGCAGTAACAGAGATGCCCCACAACAAAACCAAGCCAATCCCTGAACCCCAAATGAATTGGGACGTGCCAATACACGTCCTGGATGTCCAGGGACCAAGACATCCAAGACACCATACAAGCGCCCGGCTCCAACAGAAGAGTAGTCACCCGAAAAGTGGGGCAATAGACCCAGGGGTTCAGACGGAACAAGTCCGGAATGAACTGCAGGTCCGCACAGTCCCGTTTCGGGACTGGGAACAGACGGGAAACCCACCTGAGGGATGCCATCGTTTCGACCACGCCCAAACATACCCACTCCGAGATGACCCGACAAAGTGCAGGAGAAGAAGCCAGCCCTGCCAGCCCCAAACACCCGAAGGAGGAGGGGCCATCCAACACCACTGCAGGTCATCAGAAATGACCCAAAAAGCCTACAAATCATGAGACCAGGTGTGAATGAACAGTGTGAGCCTCCCCACCATCGCCCCGTCAATGGGGGCGAACCCGCGAAAGGGCCGATGCCCCTTGCGAGAACCCAACTAATGCACAGAGCAATCACCGCACCAACCAGATGAAGACGGGTCCAAAGGTGGCACCAGTGGCCTATCATGACGAGAGGAACCCCAAGCCCTGGCACAATCCAGCAATGGGACCTCCCCCGCCCCCTCATGTAAACCTGGACCAACGTCAGTGCCTTGCGCCACTCAAGCGCATGGGTACGACAGAAAATACTCCAAGCATCCAAAGACAGCACAGGGAAGTCCACTAACCAGGATGACTCCGGAACCTCATAACGAACCCAGTTGGGAGATGAAGACCCAAACTTGAATGAAGATGGATCCATTATAGAGGCATAATCCGGGTCGCGCAGGAGGTAAGCCGCAATGGCCACCCGCACCTCATGAGGCAGGATGCAGGAAGTCAAAAACCTCTAGAAAGACAGAACCGATGAACCCGAAGGTAAAAAAAAAAAAAAAAAAAAAAAAAAAAAAAAAAAAAAAAAAAAAAAAAAAAAAAAAAAAAAAAAAAAAAAAAAAGACAGGTTAGATAACAAGAACCTTTCACACTTGAGATGCTATACCGATGATGATACTTTTCAAGAAGCTAGTGCTCTCTAGAGTGGAATACTGCTGCACAATGACAGCCCCTTTCAAAACTGGAGAAATTGCTGACCTGGAGAGCGTGCAGAAATCCTTTACTGCTAGAATCAACTCAGTAAAACATCTAAACTACTGGGACCGACTAAAGAGCCTAAATCTGTATTCTCTAGAGCGCAGGCGGGAGAGATACATAATAATTTACACATGGAAAATAGTAGAGGGGCTTGTCCCAAACCTGCACACAGAAATAACAGCACATGAAACCAGAAGGCATGGCAGGATGTGCAGAATACCTCAGTTGAAGAGCAGAGGTGTAACAGGTACTCTGAGAGAGAACTCTATCAACATCAGAGGCCCGAGACTGTTCAACACGCTTCCACTACACATAAGGGACATAACTGGCCGACCCCTCACAGTGTTCAAGAGAGAACTTGACAAACACCTCCAAAGGATACATGATCAACCAGGCTGTGACTCATACATCAGGCTGCGAGCAGCCGCGTCCAACAACCTGGTTGACCAGTCCAGCAACAAGGAGCTCTGGTCGACGACCGGGCCGCGAGGTCGCTGAGCCCCGAAGTCACCTAAAGGTAACCTCAAGGAAGGGATATGGAACCAAACCCGGGGAGGGGCCAACACTAAATCCAACTCGTACGCAGAGGGGGGAAAAGAAAACCCTACTCCTTGCAACAGTAAGTCCCGCTCAGAGGGGTAGAAAAACCCAGACGGGTTCCAACGGGGCCCAAGACCCCCAAGTCAGCTCCTCCCCAACCCCAGGAACCTCCACACCAGGACCCTGGGCCGAGTTGTCCTCCAAAGCTGTGGCCTCAAAAGAATAAGCCGAGGCAGGCAGAAATGGGGGGCCCAATGGTCAGACCCTGACGCCACGGTTGAAGGAACCAACTCGAATGCCTCCGTTGGCACCCCGGACGAGACAACCCACGAGACTGCCCGATTCTCAGAAGCTTCTAAACCCTGCCCCGACTTCGAAGCCCTTAGATGCTTCGGAGCTGGAAGCCAGGGGGGAAAGACCAGAATGCACCACAGCAGGGAAAGAACGAGGGGGTGTTGACTGAACCAAGGTCAAAGCGAGCAACACCCCCAAGTCCGGGTCCCTATCAACAAAACGGGGCAGCCTCGGGGCTTCCAGGTTAGCAATCAACCTAGTGTGTTATAGCAACCTATATCTAGCATGCCATGCCTGAGCTGCCTGCAATCGGATAGAGTAATCAGTGGACTGGGCACTGGACTGGGTGTACTGAGTCACTAATAGGCAACAAAACTCGCAGAACTATGGGTCGAACGTGTCACCAACCCAACAGGCAGCATGACAAAGAGACAAAAACAGTGAGTCACCCTGAGACAAGGGGGACAGAGCAACCCTCAAACTTGCCCATGGTGAGAGGGGACCTAGGGGGGTCGCATCTATCGGACCCCTTGCGTTCCCGAGGGATTTGCCAGGGCCCTAAGACTGGTGTCGATAGGGGAAAGCCCAGGCAGGGTACTGCAAACTAGTGCCCAAGTCTACCAATCAAACTTCTAAAAGCTGAACCTTTGGGACGTGTCCACTCACTGGGGCCTAGCAGAAGATACCACCAAGACCCCAGAGAGATATATATTATGAAATACAGGGGCATCCAACAGAAAACAGACCCCCCCCCTCCAGGCAGAAAACAAAAACAAAAGAAAAACCCCAAAAGAGGACAACGTACCCAGGCGGAACAGAGCCATCCGCTATAACAGGTGATAACTAGCTGTGCAGAACCCTGCACCCCTACCAGTGCAAACTACCCTTTACCCTAAGGTAAACAAGAGAGGAGGAAACCCCCCAGCACACCCAGGGCAGTCAATTACCGAGCAGCAAAAGCCAGAGGCAGACCCCAAGGTGACTTGTGGAAGATGGCCCCAAGCCCCAAGGGCGGTACTTACAGGGCACTTAGGCAAGGCAACCTTAACCACTTAACTGCGCCAACCAAGTTTTCTCGGTTGGCGGGAAACTGCGCCAACCGAGAAAACTCGTTTTGATTTTTCGTAACCAATTCTAAATGTGTACGAGGTTGGTTGTGTACGAAATGGACTCTTAAGACCTCCAGTGAGAGGCAGCCATCTTGGAAAAAAATCCCAGAATGCCCTGCTAACTGGGTTAGTACTGAATGAGCAACCGTGGGTGGCGCACGCGCCTCTGGCTCCCAAACACCTGTCCGACGCAGTGTTGAAAGATAATGCTCTGTCGGTGAAATTCAAACCTTATTGTTTGAAGAACATAAGGGTCATAATATTGGGGAAGCCAGGCGCAATAAGGACCTAACACAAAGGTCGGATGCAAGTGATACAGCACCTATAAGGACGATATAGCGAGCGTATCCAGTTGTAGCTCTGAGCATCACCCTTGCAATCCTATGCTATTTATTTAGATGATACTTAGATGAATCGTTTTCTGCGTTCAGTGATGATGCATCTGATACAAATAGCATAGATGAACAGTGTTAGCGGCTTCCATGGTGGTGTTTTCCATAGATATTTTCAAGAATACCTGAATCTCTTTCCAACTGACGGACACTCTTGAGGCTAACTGAATCTCTTCCTGACTGACGGACACTCTTGAGGTAAGCTGAATCTCTTCCTGTGTGGGACCATACAAAGCAATCTTTTCAAGACTACCTTACAAATTGATCTTTTCCTACAATCTTTTCAATACTATCTTATGCTTTACAAGCTTGGTTACATACAACCTACAAGTTCTAAAGCCAAGGGTGTACGTGAGTGCGTTATTTGCAAGCACACAGAATGAAGAAACAGGAAGCGAAAATTTATCTGTACCTGGTGCACTGAGAGCGAAGTCGCGCTGTGTACCATGGACTACTTCGTTGATTATTAAACACTTCGAAGTACTGAGTGTGTAATACAGTGTGTTACTGTGTAAATAGTGTGTGAAACTGTACATATTGTAATTTTAGTGAATTGTTAACAGGTAATATTGCGACAATAAACATTTATTGTGGACACATTACTGACACATGTATCACAGTTCCATGGAACATTATGAACGTTCTACTGTATACATATTGTAAAGGACACAAATATGCATCATATACGATAAAAAAAATAATAAAACCGCATTGGAAATACATAAAACAAATAATTGAAAATATATTTGTGGCAACACCCGGTGCTTGAATGGCCCGCGTGACCGTGTCTGGGCGAGTCACGCACGGGCGACCAGGCCCTCATGATGTCACAGCGCATCTTGTCCACGTCCCCACAGCCAAAGTAAGTGGAATTTGGTACTTATTTTTACATAGGAACGTTTACGTTCAGGGAAGGGAATTTATCATTTTACGAAGAAAAAAGAATTTTTGGGGAACACTTCATTTCATGCGCACTGGGAGAATTTCTCAATAAACTCCACGCAGCACGGTGGTTAAGCGCATGTAGCCTGAGTACCTGTGAATATTACTCACAGCCCAGGCACCACGCTAAAGACAGCACTGAACATAAGAATCAGGAGCTGGAGTCACACAACCAATCCTCAAACACATCAGCCAAGACCTGAAGCTGTGGGTAGCCGGCGAGAGGGATCTGGGGCTCCGCCTTCCCCCCTCCTTGGTAGGGGGGGGGACTGTGCAGACGGCAGTGCGGCACATGATGACATCTTGCTCATTTGCTTGATTTTCTTTGGGGAGTTTTATCCACTCATTTGACTTTCAGTAGTAGTTTCCACTAGCACAGGGGTTTGTTTTGAGATGCTTATCTTTCTGGGTGCCTGACCCTGGTCGATGGCAGATACAGAATGCTCCAAATCACATGTGCAATTCTATAGGCCATTGCTTTCGTGCCTCTCTGAGAGGGCCAGGTTCTGGCTCGTGGTCCCCGGTAGGCCTAAGAACTCCATTCACACTGACTGATGCCAAAGTCTAATATATCCATATCAGCCTAGATAGCTCCAGGGAGCCAAAGGGGCTCCCCCCAGGAAAAAAAAATAAGTCGAGTGATTAACAGTCGAGAGACGGGTCAAAAGAGCCAGAGCTCAACCCCCCGGAAGCATAACTAGGTGAATACATTACATACATAGAAGACATTGGAAGGCCAAGTCCCAAATATAATGGTTAACACAGTGTCCCTTGTCATGACCATTGTGACCATTTGGCTTAATTGTTAGTTCACACATGTATAATGGATAACTTACTGTGAATAAAATAGACACTGAAATATACAAGTTTGTTGGTTTCCCAAGATATGTTCCAGTAGAAGACACAGTATACACACTTACCTTGACTAGTTCATCAACAGCACCTTCTTTACTGGGATTAGCAGGAGCTTCAGCTTTGATACACAACAGTTCATAGTACTTGTATTTCAGCACAATAAAGTGGAACTTCTTGGTATCAAATGCATCAATAGCCTGAAAATAAACATAAGTACATGCACTTTACTTAATATGGACTATAACAAATAAACAAGTATATGATGAATAAAGTGAGGTCCACAGTGGAAGAGGTTGAGAGGATCAGACACACGCACAGATACACTTAGTGGAGCCACCACATCAAAGATAACGTGTACATGTACTTGGAGAAAGCATAACAAAGTTAAATACATCGTGACTGGAGAACGATGAGCAGGTTTGGAGTCGGTGGAATATTAAACGTTGTATAAAGTTTTTAGTGAAGAAACAAGGCTTGTTTACGAGTTTATAGAGCAATGAGTAACTGAGCCTACAATGATGGAAAGTTGTGCATTTCCCTGAGAGTTATGTGGTGTACACTATACATATACATAGAGGGGGAGGGTCATAAAAGGTGTCACATTAATAACATTAGGCAAGGGTGTAAACCTAACGATGTATGACTGGAATAAATATTGTAAAGAATATCATATATAATAAACTTGTAGATAAGATATGCAGATAATACAGTTCTAACATAGAATTAGAATGATACTGTAAATAAATTAGCTGACAGTTTTGATGACATACTACTTGTAATCAGTTCCGCAAGTTTTATTCCCCCTAGGCCTGCCTGGAGTCAGGCTTGTCATGGATAACTTGATCTGAAAGACTGTTGCTTGCAGTAGTCTACAGACCCGCATTCAGATCATTATGGCACAGCTGCCCCAGCACTTCTTGCAGGAACTTCTCCTATTGTCTCTTGAAAACTTACAACTGTATCAAGGAACTTTTGTTATATATGGTGGAAGGAAGTTGAAGAGCAGCAGACCTCTGATGTTCAATGTTCTTTCTGCCTATGACACTTCTACTCCTCACTGGGCCTATTTTGCATTTTCTACCATATATTTAATTTCAGCAGGTTATTACTGTGTTGTGCGTATTCCTGGTCTTCCAGTATCTTCCTTGTATATATAATGTGATATCTCTCTTGTATATTTTCATGAGATTGTATTTTGATTGCTTTGAGACAATATCAGAAATTTAGGTGCACTACTTTGTCTATATATGATGTATATGTTCACTGAAAATCTATTTCAGAAATTTCTCCTGCTTAGACTGAGGAACTTAGTATCAAACAAAACTCATGTCAGGAAAGCACATTTTATGTGAAAGGTGAGAGAAGTGTGGACTGTGATGGAATCACTGGAGTTGAAGCTCTCATAATTCACTATCTTATTCTTGACTGATGTTACATTTTCTTGGTTATGCTCACTAAACATTAAATCATCTAACATCATATCGCCCGAGTCTTTTACGTGCCCTCTGTGAGGAAATCTGATTGCATCTTGTAATCTGTATTCCATTTAAGTTCGCAATTTTTACCATTACTAAATACTGTACCACATTTGAACTTTATCATTGTTAATAACCACATTCCAGTATTTAATAGTGCCCAGTGGAAGACTTTCTTGATATCTGTGAAGATTTTGAGCAAAGGACGACAAACAAATTTTTGTTGTCTGATATAATGACAAAGAGTTGTAGTGCTATGACTGTTCCCTGGGGCATGGAGATTATCACTGTGCTGGTACTTGAATTTGTTTGAATGACTGTTGCTCTTTGCATTCTGTTTGACAGGAAATTAAATATTCATTTTCCCCATTTACCTGTTATTCTTTTGGACCTCACATTATTGGCTATTACTCAACGATCACATTTGTCAAATGCTTTTACAAAATCCATGTATACAACATCTGCATTTTGGTTTTGTTCTAATGCTTCTGTGATTTCATCATAATGGTTCAGAAATAGAAACAGATCTTCCAACACTAAATCCACCTTGACCTGGATTGTGTACGTAATTGTTGCTATAAAAACAGTAGGCCCCAACTCCTAATCACTCAAAGACTTTAATGTGTTATGTAAGTGTGACCAGTCTAATCGTTTTTCAAACAATTTGCTACAGATGTACCTAATGTAGCCAAGCTACATTTGCCAATTTAAGTGCTTTTGGTGTCGCCAGGTATCCATACTACGAGTGTCGTGATACTGATACTTGACATTTCTTTATAAATGTGGAGTTCCAGGAGTCAGGGCCAGGCGATGAGTGAATGGGCATGTTGTCAATTTATTTGTCAAAGTATGCTGTGTTAGTGTTAATATTAGTTATATTGTTCAAGTTGTGATATCATTTATGAAGAAGCTCCAGATCTTTAACTTTCATGGTGTTTATAGTGGTATGAAATATAGACCATAATTTTTTTTTCAGGATTCCTCTAATTTCTGTCATCCTGTGAATATAAGAGTCTGCAAATAGTGAACAGTGAGAAATGTAATTCAATTTAAATTTAAAATATTTTTCATAAATGGTTGTACACTTGTACAAATGTACGCCCAGTTTACAAAATTTCAAGTAATGTACAGTGTTGTACTTTATATATTTATACAAGAAAAACAGCACTGAATGTAATGCAATGGCATTTTCTGGCAGGTCCTTAGTCGCTCCTTGGTGCTGGATAGTTCCACCAAATTAAATCCATGCAAGGCCCTTGTGAGTCATTGTAAGCCTACTGGGAACCAAAGGTCAAAACCTGCCCCCCCCCCCCCCCTCCTACTCTATACAAGTGCAAGAAGGAAAAAGAAAAAGCCACCAGCAAGGTAAACAGAACATAGATAATGTGAAACAAGATACTGAACCAAACGAACCACCTGATTGTGAAGCAGTTCATTTATTAGTTCCATCTCCCCAGATAGGTCCGGAGATGTTTCTCAGTCGTTCAACGTTCTATGCTGTTCTACACGTTTGGAACATTTCACTTTGGTATATTACTCTATGTACAGTTCACAGGTGGCCGATGTGTTGATGTTTCACCTGCAGTTTTCATCATGGCAGCAGAATGTTGTTTCTTGGCACTTTAGATTTTCAATCTTTACATCGCTTGTCCTCAGTTTCCATGCCTACCTTGTGTAGTCAACCTTGTGTAGCTGCCCGGGATCAATGGCCCCGCGGTCCGATCTCCAACCGGGCCTCCCGGTTAGTCGACTGGTCAACCGGGCCTCCCGGTTGGTCGTCTGGTCAACCGGGCCTCCCGGTTGGTCGTCTGGTCAACCGGGCCTCCCGGTTGGTCGTCTGGTCAACCGGGCCTCCCGGTTGGTCGTCTAGTCAACCGGGCCTCCCGGTTGGTCGTCTGGTCAACTGGGCCTCCCGGTTGGTCGTCTGGTCAACTGGGCCTCCCGGTTGGTCGTCTGGTCAACCGGGCCTCCCGGTTGGTCGTCTGGTCAACCGGGCCTCCCGGTTGGTCGCGTCCAACCAAACTGTTGGACGCGGCTGCTCGCAACCTGACTTAAGAATCAGAGCCTGGTTGATCAAGTATTCTGTGGAGATATTTGTCAAGTTCTTTCTTAAACATTGTGAGAGGTCGGCCAGTTATGCTCCTTATGTGCCTGTGGTCCTATTTATTTTTTTAGTTGTTTATGGATAGACTACTCTTGCCAAATGCTGTTGTCTCGTACTGTCTGACCTTGGCAGAGCCACTACTGTTGATGTTTGGTGTCGATGTATCGCCGGCCCCATTTTACAAGTCATTACTGGATTTTTTTCATCTTCGGCTCACTCATGCTCCTCCTGAGACGTCTTGGCTTTTCTCTCCTCTTCTAGGGTTTTCTGTACCTCCCCCTTTAATCTGGGATTATTTCTTCAAAACTTTGTTTTGCTGGTCCTCAGTTTCCAGTTATCAAGTTGCAGATCTTCAACGCTCTCCTCCACATGCTGGAGGCTCTTGCTCTTTTTTATTATTATTATTATTATTATTATTATTATTATTATTATTATTATAGCTCTCTCATTCCTTTCTGGATAAGAATTTTTGGAGGGGTCCATTGGTGAATGGTGCTTGGTTGGTTAAGTCAGGGGAGTATCATTAATTATGACCAGCTACAGCCATTTGCTGTTACCTCAACTACATATAAGACTTAGGTGTCTAGGCTAGTGGATTGAGGGGGAACTGAGGAGAGAAGTGCTTCATGACTGGATGGTTTGAGTCTCAGGGCATTGCTGTCCCATTTTTTATGCTTTGTTTACCTCGCTGTTTCTATGTTTTGGTTCACCCACATTTCTGCTTTTCTTTTTTCTGTGAGGTTGATCTACAATTCCATGCTTTGGCCCTGACATGAATTGAGCTAGGTGGTATTTACCAGAGAGCAAGCATCAAGGAGCCACCAAGCACTCACCAGAAAGAAGTGATTTCATTTCAACACCAGGCATTTCATTACATTCAAGACTGGTGTTTTCTTTACTTACAAGAAAATGACAAACTGCTTTATTAAAAATCATTGTCTCAAACCTCTTTAAACCTGTTTTTATCGTTACACAGACAAAAATACCCTGAACGCTTCATTGTTACGATAATACCAGTATACCTATAAATGCATCTAACCATGTTATTTGAAGGCTGCTCTAATATAAACTTGTTACATATGATGATCATTTATCAGAAAAATGTCTTCAACTTACCTCTAATGGCTGAACAAATTCAAGAACATCATCCCACTGGCCATCAAGAATAAGCTGACGTAGAAAGAGTGCATCATCCGAGTGATTTCCATTGATGATACCAGTTTCTCTCTCTACATTTAACTGAGAGATATGTAAGAAGCGGTTGTGAAGAAACTCTAGCGTAAGCCGCACTACATCCTCCTCGCGTAAGCTGAGGTGAGCACTAGGCATTTTGATGATGCCTGCAATGATTCAATAAGTGACACATTCTATTTATGTGAAATTTGAACAGTAATTCAATCAGTATTTTTTAATTTATATCAATGCAGAAAGTGAATTTGTACAAATAATATCTCGAAGGGAAGAAGCTGCCCTTAATAATAATTATATTATTACAAATGAATTACAGTGCTGTATTTGTCTGTCAAATAATACTGTAAAAATATTAGTAGGCTCCTTATTTATAACCCCTAAAACCATAAAAGTATTAGAATAAAGGTACAGTACACTGTATGTATAAGGCCTATTGGACCATGTGAGGCCATTCTTATTAATACCCTCACAAACTATTCTGCATACACAGTATATCTAACGTAGGCTTGAAACTATTCACCAATCTCAAATGTATTATATTATCTGGTAACATATTCTATAAACCTGTTCTCAAACCACTCCACACCCATCATGTATTACACACCACTCCACACCCATCATGTATTACACACCACTCCACACCCATCATGTATTACACACCACTCCACACCCATCATGTATTACACACCACTCCACACCCATCATGTATTACACACCACTCCACACCCATCATGTATTACACACCACTCCACACCCATCATGTATTACACACCACTCCACACCCATCATGTATTACACACCACTCCACACCCATCATGTATTACACGTATAATATAATACGTGCATAAATATAATACTGTACATGTATAATAATAAATAGATATTATTAATATGTAATGTAAAACACATATGTCTTCTATCTATTGTATAATAATACAATACATCATATATTTTATTATTTTGTTCTGGAAACTGGAACATATTGGAGGGGTGACAGGTAAGCTTCTAACATGGATGAAAAATTTTCTGATAGAAAAATGAGGGCCATAATCAGAGGCAATATATCGGACTGGAAAAATGTCACAGGTGGAGTACCACTTGATCGAAATTTATGATCACGTGATCATAAATTTGATAAAAAAATGCGACTCGACTTACGATAGTGTTCTTCGACTAACGATATTCATTGATACATGTTCGGGTCGCCCGAGTGCATGGTTCCCTATCGCGAGGGCCGACCTGCCTCAGTTTACTAGAGCTGCCCACTTAGTGACAATCACACTTATAAGAAATTAAATTTTTTTGGTGATTTTTTGCTCTTTGAACATAAATCTGATTATTATATATCACGCCATGGGTCCCAAGAAAGTCAGTGGTAAGGTTCAACATATGAAAACCCATGTAAGGATGACCACAGAGCAAAAACGAGAGATCATTCGTAAATATGAAGATGGTGTGCGGGTTGCTAAACTAGTTCGGTAGTACAACAAATCTCGGTCAATGATATCCACCATACATGCTAAGAAAAAGGACATTATGAGTGCTAAAGTGGCAAAAGGTGTATCAATAATCACGAAACGTAGAACACAAACACTTGAGGATGTCAAACAGTTGTTATTAATTTGGATACACAGCAAGGAGTTAGCAGGTGATAGCGTTTCAGAGGCCATCATTTGTGAAAAGGCAAGAAAATTGCATGAAGATCTTATAAAGAAAACCCCTGGAACGAGCGATGCAGAAGCAAAAGAGTTTAAGGCGAGCAGAGGATGGTTTGAGAAATTTAGAAAAAGAAGTGGCATTCATAGTGTTGTGAGGCATGGGGAGGATGCCAGCTCAGAAAAACCAGCGGCTGAAAAGATTTAATGGTGAATTTAAAGATTTTGTGCAGAGTGAGGCATACCTACCACAACAAGTGTTTAATTGTGACGAGACAGGACTATTCTGAAAAAGATTGCCGAAGAAAACATACATTACCAAGGAGGAGAAGTCATTGCCCGGACACAAGCCTATGAAAGATAGGTTTACTCTTGTGCTGTGTGGAAATGCGAGTGGCAATTTGAAAATTAAACCCTTGCTTGTGAATCATTCTGAAAATCCAAGGGTTTTAAAAAATATAACGTGTAGAAAAGCCAAGTGTGTGTGATGTGGAGGACTAATAGTAAGGCATGGGTGACTAGGCAATTTTTTTACGGAGTGGGTGAATGATGTGGTGTGCCCTGCCATACAAAAATATCTGCAGGAGAAAAGTTTGCCACTTAAGGCCTTGCTTCTCGACAATGCTCATGCCCATCCTCCAGGCTTGGAGGATTCATTGATGGAGTAATTTAGTTTTGTTACAGTAAAGTTCCTTCCTCCCAACACCACTCCTCTACTTCAGTCTATGGACCAGAAAATCATTGCCAATTTTAAGAAACTCTTTGAAAGGGCACTTTTTCGGAGATGTGTCGAAGCGACGGATGCCACAAACCTCACCCTCAAAGAGTTCTGGAAAAAACATTTTAACATTTGTAGTGCTTTAAAACTCGTAGACAAAGCTTGGCAAGAAGTGACTAAGAACCATGATCTCTGGCTGGAAAAATTTGTGGCCTGAATGTGTTGCAGAACAAGACTTTGAGGGATTTGAGCCTGAACCTGAAGTGCCTCTTGTTGAGGAAATTGTTTCTCTAGGCCTGAGAGGGCGCCCTGCCTGACAGCTGGGTGGACAGCGCTTCGGATTCGTAGTCCTGAGGTTCCGGGTTTGATCACCGGTGGAGGCGGAGACAAATAGGCAAAATGTTTCTTTCACCCTGATGCCCCTGTTACCTAGCAGTAAATAGGTATCTGGAAGTTAGACAGCTGCTACTGGCTGCTTCCTGGGGGATATGTAACAAAAAGGAGGCCTGGTCAAGGACCAAGCCGCGGGGACGCTAAGCCCCGAAATCATCTCAAGATAACCTCAAGATAGGCCGGCAATTGGACTTGGAGTTGGATGGTAATTACTTAAGTGTAATTACCGAGTGTAATTACCTAAGTGTAGTTACAGGATGAGAGCTACGCTCTTGGTGTCCCGTCTTCCCAGCACTCTTTGTCATATTATGCTTTGAAATTACTGACGGTTTTGGCCTCCACCACCTTCTCACTTAACTTGTTCCAACCGTCTACCACTCTGTTTACAAAAGTGAATTTTCATATATTTCTCCAGTAGCTTTGTTTCATTAGTTTAAATCTATGACCTCTTGTTCTTGAAGTTCCGGGTCTCAGGAATTCTTCCCTATCAATTTTATCGATTCCTGTTACTATTTTGAAAGTAGTGATCACATTGCCTCTTTTTCTTCTATCTTCTAGTTTTTGCATATTTAATGCCTCTAACCTCTCCTCGTAGCTCTTGTCCTTCAGTTCTGGGACCCACTTAGTGGGCAGAGTTTCTTTCACCCTATGCCCCTGTTACCTAGCAGTAAATAGGTACCTGGGAGTTAGTCAGTTGTCACGGGCTGCTTCCTGGGGGTGGAGGCCTGGTCGTGGACCGGGCCGCGGGGACACTAAAGCCCCGAAATCAACTCAAGACGGCTGTCTCGAGTAATATTTGCCGAGTGGTTTAACACTTTCGCCCGGGCATGACGCAGCATTGCGTCATCCGTTTACTGTCGGTAATACCGGGGATGACGCAGCATTGCGTCATCCACTTTAAATAATCGCCAAAAATCAGGTTTTTATCCGATTTTTTTGGGACTGGTTTTAAAATGTGCGCCGATGTCTTCCCATTTTCTTTGTTGAGCCTCGTGGCCCTCAGGCGGCTTGGCACACGCCGTGGGCCCATTGTTTTCGCTCCACTGTTGTGACCAATGTCGCCTCCCCTCACATCTCAAACGTGTGAACATTTCGACTATTTTCCGTGGCTATATTTCTTACTGCGGCTTTAGAAACTATCTACCCTTACTCCACGATGGATAGTGATCATGAACAAGGCCCTTTCAGGAAGAAAATTGCGAAAGAAAGGCTTGAAAAGGGAGGGAATTGGGAGTGTAGCTGGAAGGCATCTGAGCGCTCACTCGCGGCTAACGCGTGGCCCGTCTTCAACTCGTCGGCGGTTGGAGCGTGACCAGGTTTTATATTTTATATGCTAATGTTCCTCTAGAGAATTCTATTGCGAACCCATTGAGACCAAAATGAAAGACCTGGGACAAAAATTGAGGTGACCAGAGTGAAAATAGTGAAAACATTTTATCGCGTTTGCGCGCTCCTGGGTAACTCGTTCGCACTTTCTCTGTTTGCTGCGGGTAATTAGCCAGGCTTTTGGAGTTTATATGCATTTAGTGCTGTAGAAAATTCTATTGCGAACACAATGATACCAAATTTAATCTCGTAGGATGAGAATTAAGGTGACAAAGTTGAAGAGAGTATACACTTTTCAGAATTTACGCGCGCTCCCGTGACACCCTGGGTTCCATATCGCACTATTGAGGGGTGGCGTGCGGGGTGAGCGAAAGTGTTAATAAGAACTTTTGTATGCGAGGTGAAGGAGCACCTGAAAAGTGTTGGCCTCCCACAAAACAGCAAAGTTGTGCTGATACTAGATAATAGTTCAACGCATCCACGAGGTGATGAGCTAGTAAATGGCAATATCATTGGAACGTTGTTACTACCCAATACAACTTCACTGATCCAACCCCATGGATCAAGGGATAATTAAGAACCTTAAACACCACTACCAGACATCTTAATAATCAGCCAGGAACAATTAAGGACTTTTATAAAGTCTTCACAATAAGGTCAGCTATCTGGACTACTGCTAGTGCATGGGACAAGGTAAAGCAAACAACAATAAGAAATGGTTGGAAAAAACTTTGGCTCACGTAAGTCTGTTTCCTGAGAAAGATGACAAGGCAGATTTTGAAGGATTTGCGGTGAAGAAAGTTAGCGAGAGGAAAAAATTAAGAGAGGAAGTCCTTGCCTATGTCAAGGGAAATTAAGTCCCCCAGAACTGAGAGCAGAACTTGTGACTAAAACAATAGAAGATGACATACGATGGGTGAATAGATTTTGACGAAGTCCCAACCATTCAAAACATGACTGATTTGAAATTATTGAATTATGTACAGCAAAAAACCAGCGTTGAATGTAATGAAACGCCATTTTCTGGGTGAGTCCCGGAGGCTCCCCGGAGCTATCCCAGGCTGATATGCTAATGTCAGACTTTGGCATCAGTCATGTGTATGGAGTTCTTAGGCCTACCGGGGACCACGGCCAGAACCGGGCCCCCTCAGAGAGGCAAGGGAAGCAATGGCCTATAGAAGCCCCCGTGTAGTTGGAAGCATTCTATGTCTGCCATCGACCGGAACAGGCACCCAGAAAGGTAAGCGCCCCAAAACAAACCCCTATTCTGGTTAAAATTGCTACCTAATACCGAACTAGTGGATAGAACTCCCCAACCGAAAACAAGCAAATTAGTGTGACGTCACACACTGCCGCGCCGCTGTCTGCGCAGCTCCCCCCTCCCCGGGAGGGGGAAGGGGGAGCCCCAGACCCCCCGCGCCGGCTACCCACACCTCAGTTCTTGAGGCTGGATGTCAAAAACGCGAAAAACCGCCGACCGGAGGGAGGGAGGGATGCCGGGGAGCCTCCGGGACTCACCCAGAAAATGGCGTTTCATTACATTCAACGCTGGTTTTCTGGGGGGAGCCCCGTCGGCTCCCCGGAGCTAACTACCCACAGACAGAAAAAGAGGGACTTACCCGGGAGGCGGTCGTCGCTCACCCCTCAACTCGAAGCCGAGACAACTGGCTGCAACCGCCGACCCAAAGCAACACAGGCCCGACGAGGGCCAGGGACATTCACAAGGTAACGAGCAGCCAGGACCCTGTTCGACCGCCAAAATCCCCGCGCCCGAATATCAGACCAAGACATATTCCCAAAGACGGCAGCAAGAGCCGCGAACTTACGAACGTCATGGGCACGGGGATAGACCGCAGGCTGGATAGACCTACTAACCCTGCGGACGACTTGAGAGACCCGAACCCGCGAACAGGGAAGAAGGGAAACCGGATCAACCCACAGCGCGTCCCCGGACACAGAAGCTGTGGCGCGCAAATAACTGCGAAGCGCCGCAACCGGACACAAAACATGATGCACCCCCGGCCTGACCAACCAAGCATCAACCACCCATGGACCCCTCCGGAACGCAGCAGTCTCATTCTTCGCCAGAAAAGAAGGAGACGGCTGCAAACGAACAAAACTATCACCACGACCAAAAGAGCAGAAACCCCTGCGCCGGAGGAGAGCATGAAGCTCCCCTACCCGACCCCCAGAGGCCAAAGCCAACAAGAAAAGTGCCTTGGAAAAACAATCCTGGACCGAAGGGGCCACAACGAAACGAGGAGATGAAAGGAAAGCGAGCACTCTGTCCAAAGACCAGGACGGCTCAGGCGACGCATGAGCAGGCCGGAGGTGAAACAATGCACGAGACAGCTTGCGAAACGGCGCAGACGTAACATCGATACCGAAAGCAAGCTGAAGCGGCTCCGCCAGCGCCGCACGATACGAAGCGACAGTGTTAGGCATAAGATGACGGTCCTGAAACAACCACGAGAGGAAGGACAAGACCACCCGAACAGACAAGGAGCTAACACGACGAAGACGCAAAAAGAAACGGAAGGACCGCCAGGAAACTTCATACTGCCGCCGAGAAGAAGCCCTCAGGTGGGACACCAACAAGGAGGCCACCTGATCACCATAGAGATGATGATAGACTCGAGTCAAAAAAACCATACGCGAAGACTCGAGGAGAAGATCGAACCAGCTACGTGACGTACCGGCCCGATCTGCTGAAAGAGGCGGAGCCGCGGGAAAACCCTCGGGTTCGGACACCGAGCAACCAGCGCCTGAAACCAAGGCTGGGCCGGCCACCAAGGGGCCAGAAGGACAACTCTCCCCTGGTAAGTCTCTAAGCGAGTCAGGACCTGGAGCAACAGCCGAACTGGGGGAAAGAGGTACAGGAACCCCCACCTCGACCAGTCGAGCCGAAAGGCATCGACCCCGACGGCCTCGCAACGTCTGGCAAAGCCAACGGAAGGACTCGTCGTCGACCGTCCACTCCGTGGAGAGGGGAACGAAGCGAGACAGGGCGTCGGCCAAGACGTTGGACACGCCCCGTACGTGAACCGCCAGGAGAGCCAAACCCCGAGAACTCAGCAGACGAGTCACCCGAAGCGACCAACCCCAAAGAGACAAGGACCGCATCGAACCCCCGCGGTTCAGGCAATGAACCACCGGAGAGCAGTCCGAATGGAGCCGAATCGTCGATCCGCGGGCCACCCGAATCCTCCCCAGAGCAAACCACACTGCCGCGAACTCCCGCACCGTACTGTGAGCTCGACGGAAGGACGGATCCCAACGCCCCTGGCCGGCCTGGTGAGCACTGGTCACAAAACCCCAGCCGAGAGACGACGCATCCGTGTACACATCGAGCGAGGGCTCGGGTAGGCGCCAAGGCACTGAACCCCGAAAAACCCGAAGAGGAAGCCGGTGACGCAGCAACCGACGCAAGTCCCCCGGGGGTCGAACTCTGCGATCGCGAGAGAGGCGGAAGGGGGAACCCCGAAGGAACCAGAACAGCCGTCGAAGCCAAACCCGACCCGGCGGGTAGACCACCATCGCGAAGTTCAGGCTCCCGCACAGCCCCTCGAGCAACCGCCGGGTGACCCGAGGGCCCTCCAGAAACAGACGAAGGCGGGACCGCAGCCGCAGGAGAGACTCCGGAGGGAGAGACAAGGAGGCGGTCCGAGAGTCCCACACGAGACCCAGCCAAGTCCGAACCTGAGAGGGAACCAGATGGGACTTCCTCCAGTTCACCAAGAACCCGAACCCGGCGAGCTGGGAAAGAACCAAATCCCTGGCTAGCAAGCAAGCGGACTGGCTGGGAGCCCAAACCAGCCAGTCGTCGAGGTAGGCCAACACCCGAACACCTAGGAGACGCAAACGAGCCACCACAACCCGTGTAAGGCGTGTGAACACGCGAGGTGCCAGGTTCAACCCGAACGGGAGACAACGAAAGCGGTAACTCAGACGCCCCACTACAAAACCGAGCCAGTCCCTGAACCGCGGATGAATCGGGACATGCCAATAAGCGTCCCGGAGGTCCAGGGACACCATCCAAGCACCCGGCTCCAAGAGGAGCCGAACCTGAGACAGCGTAGTCATCCGAAAGGAGGGGCAATGAACCCAGGGGTTCAGACGGGACAAGTCCAGAATGAACCGCAGGTCTGCGCAGTCCCGTTTCGGAACCGGAAACAGACGGGAAACCCATCTGAGGGACGACGTCGTTTCGACGACGCCCAAGCGTACCCACTCCAAGACGACTCGACAGAGCGCAGGGGAAGAAGCCTGCCCCGCCAGCCCCGACCCCCCAAAGGGGGGAGGGGCCACCCAACGCCACCGCAGGCCGCGAGACACGACCCGAAAGGCCCACGAATCGTGGGACCAGGCGCGGGCGAACAGCGCAAGCCGCCCCCCCATCGCCCCGTCAAAGGGGCAAACCGCGAAAGGGCCGGCGACCCTTACGAGACCCAGAACCCCGCACAGCGCGAACACCGCGCCGACCAGACGAGGGAGGGTCCGCAGGAGGAGCCAACCCCAAACCTGACACCAGAGGCCTACCACGACGAGAGGAACCCCGAGCCCTGGCACGACCTTTCCGGGAAGACCCACCCCGGGACCCCCGGAAAACCAACAAGTCCGACATCGGACGACAAGCCGCCGACGCAGCCTGAATAAACTGCGCCACGGCCGACTCCCCAAACAGGAGAGGACAAAAAGGTGAAGAACGCCTAAGAGCCAGAGCCCAAGCAGATTCCACGGAGGAACCCAGCACCGCCTGCCGACACGCGAGACGGGAAGCATAGAACAGGGAAACCGCATCCCGCAAAATCGGCGTGAACAGCTTCAACAAGGCAGCCGACGAACGCGCAGCCGAGGACAAGGTGCCGGACCCCGGGACGGACCCAAGCGTCCCCACATCCTCCACGAGCCAATCCGAAGACAGCTCCAGAAGGGAAAAGAACCGCAAGGCCGAACACAAAAGGCCCCGAGCGCGCAAGTCCTCCGCCACGAGCGCCGCCGAAAGGGAGGGAACCTGCACATGGAGCTGAATAACGCCCACATCGCGGGGAAGGGCAGGGGCAAACAAGCACTCATTCAGGTACTCAAGTTCACCCCCCAGGAAAACCTGAAGCACCGTGGAAGCTTCCCGCCACTCCAGCGTGCGGGAACGACAGAAGGAATGCCAGGAATCCAGACCAAACAAGGGGCAGTCTGCTAGCCAGGATGACTCCGGAACCTCGTAACGGAGCCAGAAAGGGAACGAAGTCCCAAACCTGAACGTGGACGGATCCATTTCCGAGGCATAATCCGGGTCACGCAGGAGGTAAGCTGCAAAGGCCGCTCGCACCACACCAGGTTGGATGCGATAAGCCGAAAACCTCCGGAAGGACGGAACCGACGTACCCGGGGGAACACGGAACCGTACCCGGGGAGGGGCCGACACCAAATCCAACTCGTACGCAGAGGGGGGGAAAGAAAACCCCACTCCTTGTAACAATAAGCCCCGCTCAGTGGGAAGAAAAACCCAGGCGGGGTCCAGCGGGGCCCAAGGCCCCCAAGTCAGCCCCTCCCCAGCCTCGAGGTCCGTCACCACAGGACCCGAGGCCGAGTCCTCTCCCCAAGCCCCGACCCAAGCTGGAGGAAGGGGGGCCCACTGGTCAGACCCTGAAGCTTCGGCCGGGAGACAAGACTCGAATGCCTCTGCCGCCCCCCCGGAAGGGGCAACCCCCGAAGCTGCCCGAGTCTCGAGATCAAGTAACCCCTGCTCCGACCCCGAAACCCTCGGACGCTTCGGGGCCGGAAGCAGGGGCGGGGGACCAGAACGAACAGAAGGGGAAGGACGAGGAGGTGCGGACTGAACCAGGATCGAAGCGACCCCCACCCCCAAGTCCGGGTCTCGAAAAGCAAAGCGGGGCAGCCCCGGGGCATCCGGGGAAGCAACCAACCGAGCGCGTTGCAACAGACGAAACCTAGATTGCAACGCACGTGCCGCCTGTACCCGAATAGAATCATCAGAGGATTGGGTAAATTGAGTCACAAGCAAGCAGCAACACTCACAGGACTCAGGGTCGAAAGTATCACCGACCCAACAGGCAGCGTGGCAGAGGCAAAAACAATGAGGGTCACCCTGAGACAAGGGGACCGAGCAACCCTCAAACTCGCACACAGCGAGTGGGGACCCCGGGGTCACATCCATCGGACCCACGCGCCCCCTAGGGGATTCCCAGGGTCCTGAGCGTTTACTTTAAGAGGACTCGCGCTCAGGTAGTCCCAGGCAGGGTGCTGCAAACCGGCGCCCAAAACTACCAAGCAAACTTCTAAAGCTGAACCCCAGGGACGTGTACACTCACGGGGACCTAGCAGGGGGCGCCACCGAGGAGAACAGTGGAAGGGCAAAAACAAACTGAATAAAATGACAGAACCCCCCACCAGGCAAAAACAAAAAGAAAAACAAAACCCCGCAAGAGGACAGCGAACCCCAAGGAACAGAGCCGGCCGCGATGTCGGGAATTACAAGCTGAGCAGCACCCTGCGCCCCTACCAGTGCAAACTGCCTCTTACCTGCCGGTAACAAGGGAGAACAGAACACCCAAGAGCCCAACAGGCGGCCGAAAAACCGAAAGGTAAAACGGACAAGCAGAGGCAGACCCCGAGGAGCCTGTGGAAGGTGGCCCCAAGCCCCAAGGGCAGTACTTACAGGGCACCTAGGGAAGGCAGCCCTAGGCGCATGCAGCCCGAGTACTGAAGATAACTCCTGGCTCTCGCACCCACAAAACTAACACCACACTCAAAGCACAGTGCAGTAGCGACACCGGAGCCAGAGCACACGACCATCGCCTATAGCATCAGCCTCAAGAACTGAGGGGTGGGTAGCCGGCGCGGGGGGTCTGGGGCTCCCCCTTCCCCCTCCCGGGGAGGGGGGAGCTGCGCAGACAGCGGCGCGGCAGTGTGTGACGTCACACTAATTTGCTTGTTTTCGGTTGGGGAGTTCTATCCACTAGTTCGGTATTAGGTAGCAATTTTAACCAGAATAGGGGTTTGTTTTGGGGCGCTTACCTTTCTGGGTGCCTGTTCCGGTCGATGGCAGACATAGAATGCTTCCAACTACACGGGGGCTTCTATAGGCCATTGCTCCCCTTGCCTCTCTGAGGGGGCCCGGTTCTGGCCGTGGTCCCCGGTAGGCCTAAGAACTCCATACACATGACTGATGCCAAAGTCTGACATTAGCATATCAGCCTGGGATAGCTCCGGGGAGCCGACGGGGCTCCCCCCAGAAAAGCCATAAGAGGGCAATGAAGAAGATGAAGAGGAAGAGAATGAAGAAGCGTTAACCCTTATACCGCACATATTGGGGGCCTGGAAGCAAAAAATATTTGAATTATGTAAAAATAACTTAAAAATGCTAGACAAATCTCCAACATTTTGGCTTCAGTGTCGTGAAACTTTCATCAAAATATTTTCAGAATTTGATTTTAAATGAATTTTTAAAAATATAAGAACATTTTGTTGACAAGGAGAACAGCTCCTAATAACTGGAGCTGAAGAATTATGCAGTAATAAAGAGATGCAAGCACCTGTCCGACGCTCAAAGAAGAAGAATAGTAGTAAGAAGTGTCCACAAAGTGGGTATGCAGTTGGTGCCTGTATATCATTGCTGAGTAATACATAATAACACAAATAATAATGAGTAACTATGTTATTATACTCTATTTTGTTATATAGCATATAAATACATTGTCCAATGTTAACGTATGTTACTTTCATCAGTCACCAAATATTTTTTTTTTTAGGGGATTTTTTTTTAAGATTTTAGTTTTTTTACTCCTTTGTTTATTATCTGATTTTGTTGTTTGTTGTTTACATCCTGGAGAGTGCATATGTTTCTCTAACAATGTGAAGATAGAATGAAATTGGTCCACACATAAATCAGTCACAACTCGCAAAACTTGAGACTTAATTTTTTTGTGCTGATTTTTTCTCTGATTTCAAACTCTATTTTCTTTGTTTCTTTAGGTTGTTTTGATGATTAGGGACCATATTAAGGCTTTTTCACCTATATAAAGTATACCCTAAATATATATCCCCTAAATTATTATAATTATCCCTATATTTTGTGTTTATGGGATTATTTTTTCTTGACTTTATTTCAACACATACTGACCTACAACTTTCACATATTCGAGTTCGAATGCCAAACAATGTTTCTTAAAACATACAATTAAATTAACAAATTAAAACTACCTTTATTCATTGTTGATAACTTCAACTTCAATTATCTCGGAAACTAGAGTTTCAACTTTGAGTGGCTTCTAAAATTCCAGTTTTTGACAAATTCTCACTATTTTGACATATTGTGTGCTCAGCTGTCTATTCTACAATCCCTTCAGAATGGATTTTTTATTAACTTTATATACTTGGAGTTATAATTTTTTGGGGTCTAAATTTGCTACATATTTCAAATGCCTTATTGACAATTTTTTTACAGTAAACTATACTGAAAATCTATATTCTAATTTGATGAAAATGAAGATCATATGCTATTCTGATAGAATAATAACATTAAATGAACAATTGGTGATAGTTCATATTTTTTATTCTGAATTAAAAATCTGAAGTTTTCAATATTCAGCTTTAAAATTAATTTTGATTCTCTTGTTTTTCAAGTTACACTGTGATCATTTAGACAAAGTTGGAGCATTTGCCTAGTTGATTATGCAAAAGGAATTGGAAAGTGTTTGTACAAGTTTTAAAAACTTATGTTAAATTATGTCATGTCAAATCAAATATGTATGTATTGCTCATTTTAAGGGTTAAAGGAAAAATGTAATATGGAAAAGGTTCAACAACATTTTGAAGGCACTCTGGTATTTGTGGAAATGAGTAACAGTGAGTTTGAAACTAAGGACATGATGAGCCAGTATAATTTGTACATGAAGTTTTAGAAAACAAAATCAAAGGGAATGAAACAAATGTCAATTAAAGAGTCGTTTGTAAAGGCTTCCATGAAAGCTCACATTGCCTCACCTGCACCTGACTCATCACATGTTGACCCAAATGTGTCAACATCTTAGGTTACCTTATCAGCATTATTCTCCATTACCATACCCAACCCAACACCATAAACATCCACCACCACCTCTTCATGTAAATACCTATGCTCCATCAACTATGATCATCAACATAACAAGTGGATCAGGACTTCTCTCATTGATGAGTACAAACAAAATACCAGTACTGTCGCATTTATGCTATGAATCTTTCAATTTTATTTCCTAGATTTTTTCCCTACATTTCTCGTTTAAGAACTTAATGGTTACCGACGGGTCTCATCCCCAAGGGGTTCGCAAAGCATGTGGTCTTCTGTACATATCGTATATATGAGCAAAATCATTTTTAACATAATGATGTTCCACACATTGAATTATATAAATTTCACAAATTACACACTTTTGAATAATGTTACAGCAAAAAACCAGAGAAGACACAAAAGAGAAACATCAAAATAATTGTGAAAAATTATATTCGCAGCAACTACTGCCCAACAGGGGTGGCGGGGTTGAGTGGCCCCGAGCGCTTCATCACTCAGTGCCCATAATTTGCTCAACTTCTCAGCTCCATCACGGCTAAAGTATGTCACATACAATATTTTTGTTTAGTTTCCTATGATCAAAGACTATATTTTGACAATACGGTATAAGAGAAAATCATCTTTTGCAAAGAATATAATTTTGGCACATTATGGGAATGTCATATTTTTAAGCCACACAGAATGGTGGTTAAATACCTGGAATTTATCACTGTTAAGCATCATGTTATTTTCTGCTGCCCAGTCGAAAACTTTATCTGCTTTTTTTTTTTTTTTTTTTGAGATATATACAAGAGTTGCTACATTCTTGTACAGCCACTAGTACGCGTAGCGTTTCGGGCAAGTCCTTAATCCTAAGGGTCCCTGGAATACGATCCCCTGCCGCGAAGAATCGTTTTTTCATCCAAGTATACATTTTACTGTTGCGTTAAACAGAGGCTACAGTTAAGGAATTGCGCCCAGTAAATCCTCCCCGGCCAGGATACGAACCCATGACATAGCGCTCGCGGAACGCCAGGCGAGTGTCTTACCACTACACCACGGAGACTGCTAAATATTGCTTGTAGTTTTTCAATGTCTTAAGCAGAGGTAATTTTCATGCTGATTTTTGTGTCATCTGCAAAAGATGATACAGAGCTCTGACTTGTATTTTTGTCAATATCTGATATAAGAATAAGGAAGAGCAGTGGTGCTTTTGATGAGCTCTCTACATCTAGAGTTTGTCATTTCTGCCATCGATTGGGGAAGGCTCCCATAAAGGTAGGCAAACCATTACAAACTTCTAACTGGTTAAAATTACAACCTACGTCCGAACAGAGCCAAGGAACGCCCCCAATAGAAAAACAGTGAAACAAGCAACACGTCATCAACTAACGTGCCTGCTCGTTATGCCTTACCCTCCCCTGACACCCTCCCCTGAAACAAGAAACGAGAGCATCCAGTCCAAAGACCAAGAGGGCTGGAAACGGAGTGGAAGTGACATCCACCCCGAACGCAAGCTGGAGCTGCTCTGCCAGCGCCGCACGATAAGAAGCGACAGTATTAGGCATAAGACGCCGGTCCTGAAAGAGCCAAGAAAGGCCAAAACAACTGGAACAGTCACTGGCAAAATCCTACGAAATGGCAGGAAGACCGACAGGAGACTTTATACTGTCGCTGAGAGGAAGAATGTAGGTGGAACACCATCAACGAAGCCACTTCATCACCATACAAACGGCAATACAGTACACCCACATAAAAAATCCAGATGCAAAGTGCAGAAGAGTAATTCAAACCAGCGAGATATCTCACTGGCCTGACCTGCTGAAAAAGGCGGAGCCACAGAAATACATCATGACACCATGCAAGCAGCGTCTGAAACCCAGGCTGGGCCGGCCACCATGGGGCCAGGAGAACCAATTTTCCCTGATAAGATTCGAGCTGTGCCATAACCCGAATCAACAGCTGGACCGCGGGATGAAAGTACAGGAACCCCCACCTCGACCAGTCATGCCGGAAAGCATCCACCGAGAATGCCTCGCAGTTGGGGAACAGCGCCTGGACCAATCCAAAGCGAAGAAGTCCACCTCTGGGTGCCCGAACGTCTGACAAAGCCAAAGAATGGAGGCCACGTCGACTGTTCATTATGTGGAAAGAGGAATGAGGCGAGAAAGGTCGTCTGCCAGGATGCTGGACACTCCCTGAATGTGAACAGTGCAGAGAGAAAAACCCTGAGAACTCAGGGGTTGACCTTATATGCATATATCCCTTTAGAGCATTCTATTGCGAACAATTTGATACCAAAATGAATGATGCATCACGAACATGATGTATCACGAAATACGATATATCACGAAATAAACCATGCAGTAAGAAAACTGTAAAGAGAATAAACATTGAAATGTGGTTGTCCGCTCACAGGCACTGCACGGCTTACTTTGTGGTGCGGTGTGGGTAACCTGCCGGGGCGGCCAAAGTGTTAAGATGCCTGATGCGATAAGAAGACACTTTAAAACTCGACAAGAAACAACACAAAATATGAGACATGCGTCTTCCCTAACAGCAATAAAAGCTATTAACTCTACAGTGCAGTTTACCCAAGACATCCATGTTCGGATATTTCTCAGCTGGAAGATAATGTACAGTGCAGCATAATACTTTGAAAAGCCGATCAGATATAGATCAAAGCGACTTGCATTTCAGAGTGGCCATCTGACTTGACCAGATGACCACTGAAGACATTGGCCATCTGGAAAATTCAAGTGACATACATGTACTGGGGAAATTACCTGAACAATTAGTCCTTTCTCTAACATAAGGATTGCAGATAGAATACTGTATATCTACAATTCTTACATTATAAGGGTTGTAGATATACAGTACAATGAACAATTGTATGTCAACAACTGTTCACTGGCATATATGGCACAATCTGAATGCAGGATAAAGCAATCACAATACTGATCCATTAGCCTACATAATATTTCATCCAAATTCAATACAATTCTCCAATTATAGAACAATACTGTACTGCTCGAGCTGCAATTTCTACAAGATGAGTCAGTTACTAACACAACAAGTGGTCCCCCAATTTGAGCTATGAACCCTGACCAAGTGCAGGATTGTGTACAATGGATAGAAACCTTTGGGAACTGCACTATTACATTTACAGTACACCATCCTGAATGCAAAGAGTGTAGTATCCCATTGGCTTGTATCAAATGGATATTTTAATAACAAAGACAATATGAATTGTACAATAGGCTTAGAGGTATAGCAACCTTGTGGACCAGATACTCTATTGGTTATTTTATTCATAAGTTCTAATTACCCTATACTTTTATTTTGTATATCCTCACTATACAAAATGATTTACAGCTCTCACATTCTTGCTATACTGAACTTTATTACTTACAAGATTTTAAAATTTGTATGTAAGATGTCTCCGGTATGGAGTGGTCTGCATCTATCCTGTACGTAAATTTTTCACCTGTTGTGTCCACAGTTTGGTTTAAACTATCAGAATTAATGTACAAAATCTAAAATGATTAAAACAAACTAATACAGCCAGTGGTATGTATGGGTGTACAGTATAATAACACAAAACCTGAAGTCTACTAATTTTTAGCATGATGAACTGTCCTATATATTCATGATCTCAAACAAAAGGTTAACACTTTCGCCCGGGCATGACGCAGCATTGCGTCATCCGTTTACTGTCGGTAATACCGGGGATGACGCAGCATTGCGTCATCCACTTTAAATAATCGCCAAAAATCAGGTTTTTATCCGATTTTTGGGGGACTGGTTTTAAAATGTGCGCCGATGTCTTCCCATTTTCTTTGTTGAGCCTCGTGGCCCTCAGGTGGCTTGGCACATGCCGTGGGCCCATTGTTTTCGCTCCACTGTTGTGACCAATGTCGCCTCCCCTCACATCTCAAATGTGTGAACATTTCGGCTATTTTCCGTGGCTATATTTCTTACTGCGGCTTTAGAAACTATCTACCCTTACTCCACGATGGATAGTGATCATGAACAAGGCCCTTCCAGGAAGAAAATTGCGAAAGAAAGGCTTGAAAAGGGAGGGAATTGGGAGTGTAGCTGGAAGGCGTCTGAGCGCTCACTCGCGGCTAACGCGTGGCCCGTCTTCAACTCGTCGGCAGTTGGAGCGTGACCATGTTTTTTATTTTATATGCTAATGTTCCTCTAGAGAATTCTATTGCGAACCCATTGAGACCAAAATGAAAGACCTAGGACAAAAATTGAGGTGACCAGAGTGAAAATAGTGAAAACATTTTATCGCGTTTGTGCGCTCCTGGGTAACTCGTTTGCACTTTCTCTGTTTGCTGCGGGTAATTAGCCGGGCTTTTGGAGTTTATATGCATTTAGTTCTGTAGAGAATTTTATTGCGAACACAATGATACCAAATTTAATCTCGTAGGACGAGAATTAAAGTGACAAAGTTGAAGAGAGTATACACTTTTCAGAATTTACGCGCGCTCCCGTGACACCCTGGGTCCCATATCGCACAGTTGAGGGGTGGCGCGCGGGGTGAGCGAAAGTGTTAAGTGATGGCACATTATTCAAGTGATCCTCTAACTTTTCCTGACAACTTAGCGAGAGCTGCACTACCTTTGACAAGGTCTCACTCTACACTACAGTACCAGCCATACCCGGACAAGTGATACATACTCCGAGAGGTTTACCCCACCTCTTGGTACAAGTATATATGCCGAGTTTACTCTAACATAATTCCTGAACATAATTCAGGACTAAATAAACTGGCGGCTTGTTTGACAGTAAGTTTATTGTGATGGCCTTAATAACCCTCCCTCAGTTGATAGGCCTTAAGCAAGATACAAAACCAAACACACCAACTCAGGATACACGTTACATCGTACCAAAGACTGTTTGCCAACCAATTTAAAATCCTAACCTAATCCAACACAAGCCCACCCAAACCCTAAAGAACACAACAAAACCCAACAACACAACACAACATAATCCAACACAACACAATATAACCCAACACAATCGAACATGATATAACTCAACACAACACAATATAACCCAACACAACACAACCCAATCCAACACAACCCAACCCAACATGATATAACTCAACACAACACAGTATAACCCAACAAAACACAACCCAACATAACCCAACCCAACACAACTCAGCACAACCTAACACAATTCAACCCCCCCCCCCCCACAACATTACACAACACAACTCAACCCAACAAACGCAACATTGCCCGAAACGCTCTGCGTACTGGTGGTTTTAGGTATTGTACGTACTACCTCTATCTTTAAATCTAACAATGTTTGTACAGTAACGCTGCAACTACGTATGTACTTTTTCTAAATAAATTATTATTATTATTAACAACACAACACAATTCAAGTGAACCCAGTACAACGTAAAATAAGAAAAACACACAATCACAACCCAACAACCCAGCACAACCACACAGCCCAACATAACCACACAGCCCAACATAACCACCCTATCACACAACCAATCATACCCAAATATAACCTAGCATAACCACATAACCAATCATAACTCAACAACTCAGCCCAATTACACAACCCAGAATAACCATACAACCAATCACAACTACAAAACCCAACAACTTCACACAATCCAGCACAACCACTCAACCCGGCACAATCCGACCCAGCACAACCATACAACCCAGTACAACCACACAACCTAACCACATCACAACCACACAACCTAACCACTTCCCAAACCAACACAAGCAAGTACAACCACAACTCAACCTCACACAACACAAAACAAGGGGACACAGGTGGAAGCGGAGTACCCAAATGAGCCAGACATTCGAAAGAACTTTTTCAGTGTCAGAGTAGTTAAATTAATTAATTTATATGTAAGAAGGTACATTGGGTTTATTAGAGTACAGGGCATTGACGTATTCACTCTTGTAAAGCCACTAGTACACATAGTGTTTCGGGCAGAAAGCAATGCATTATTGCAAAATGCAATAAATGGAATGCATTAGCATTCTACCATTCATTCTCTGAATGAATGCAGTGATGTGGTGGAGGCTGACTCCATACACAGTTTCAAATGTAGATATGATAGAGCCCAGTAGGCTCAGGAACCTGTACACCAGTTGACTGACACTTGAGAGGCGGGACCAAAGAGCCAGAGCTCAACCCCCACAAGCACAACTAGGTGAGTACAACCACACGCCCACCACAACCACAGGCCCGCCACAACCACAGGCCCGCCACAACCACAGGCCCGCCACAACCACAGGCCCACCACAACCACACGCCCACCACAACCACAGGCCCGCCACAACCACAGGCCCACCACAACCACAGGCCCACCACAACCACATGCCCACCACAACCACACGCCCACCACAACCACACGCCCACCACAACCACACGCCCACCACAACCACACGCCCACCACAACCACACGCCCACCACAACCACAGGCCCACCACAACCACACGCCCACCACAACCACAGGCCTGCCACAACCACAGGCTTGCCACAACCACACGCCCACCACAACCACAGGCCCACCACAACCACAGGCCCACCACAACCACACGCCCACCACAACCACATGCCCACCACAACCACACGCCCACCACAACCACAGGCCCACCACAACCACAGGCCCACCACAACCACACGCCCACCACAACTACACACCCACCACAACCATAGGCCCACCACAACCACAGGCCCACCACAACCACACGCCCACCACAACCACACGCCCACCACAGGCCCACCACAACCACACGCCCACCACAACCACAGGCCAACCACAGGTCCGCCACAACCACAGGCCCACCACAACCACAGGCCCACCACAACCACAGGCCCACCACAACCACACGCCCACCACAACCACAGGCCCACCACAACCACACGCCCACCACAACCACAGGCCCACCACAACCACAGGCCCACCACAACCACACGCCCACCACAACCACACGCCCACCACAACCACACGCCCACCACAACCACAGGCCCACCACAACCACAGGCCCACCACAACCACAGGCCCACCACAACCACAGGCCCACCACAACCACAGGCCCGCCACAACCACACGCCCACCACAACCACACGCCCACCACAACCACAGGCCCAACACAACCACAGGCCCAACACAACCACACGCCCGCCACAACCACATGCCCGCCACAACCACAGGCCCGCCACAACCACAGGCCCGCCACAACCACAGGCCCGCCACAACCACAGGCCCGCCACAACCACAGGCCCGCCACAACCACACGCCCGCTACAACCACAGGCCCACCACAACCACAGGCCCACCACAACCACAGGCCCACCACAACCACACGCCCACCACAACCACACGCCCACCACAACCACAGGCCCACCACAACCACAGGCCCACCACAACCACACGCCCACCACAACCACACGCCCACCACAACCACAGGCCCACCACAACCACACGCCCACCACAACCACAGGCCCACCACAACCACATGCCCGCCACAACCACAGGCCCGCCACAACCACAGGCCCACCACAACTACAGGCCCACCACAACCACACGCCCACCACAACCACACGCCCACCACAACCACAGGCCCACCACAACCACACGCCCACCACAACCACAGGCCCGCCACAACCACAGGCCCGCCACAACCACAGGCCTGCCACAACCACAGGCCCACCACAACCACAGGCCCACCACAACCACAGGCCCACCACAACCACACACCCACCACAACTACACACCCACCACAACCATAGGCCCACCACAACCACAGGCCCACCACAACCACATGCCCACCACAACCACACGCCCACCACAACCACACACCCACCACAACTACACACCCACCACAACCATAGGCCCACCACAACCACAGGCCCACCACAACCACATGCCCACCACAACCACAGGTCTCCACACACCCACCACAACCACACAACAAGTTAAGGTAACAAGTTAGGTCAGAAGGTGGTGGAGGCCAAAACCGTCAGTAATTTCAAAGCATTATATGACAAAGAGTGCTGGGGAGACGGGACACCACGAGCGTAGCTCTCATCCTGTAACTACACTTAGGTAATTACACAAACCACAACCACCATAACCACACACATGCCACAACCACACACACCACCACAACCACATGCCTCCACACACCCACCACAATCACACACACCATGACCAACATAACCACACTCATGCCACAACCACACACACCACCACAACCATAGATCCACCACAACCACATTCCTCCACAACCACACACACACCACGACCACCATAACCACACACATGCCACAACCACATACACCACCACAACCACAGACCCACCACAACCACACACAACACATAACCACACCCCAGCCCACCACAACCAGAGACCTACCACAAGGACCAAGAGGGTGGGCAGGCCGGGCCCACAAGAGTATTGGTAAACAAACCACCGCCACCACCACCTGTCCCTCCCTCCTGCGGCCGGGGGCCACCTGTCAGGTGTGTGGCCGCCCCACCACCTGCCCGAGGCCCTCCACCACCTGCACCCCCACCAGGCACCACCTACACGCCCCACCTGCACCTCCTGAAGCAGACGCTTGTGAAGATATAACAAGAGGAGGGAGACGTACCGTGACGGGCGGGTGGTGGCTGCTCCCCTCCTCCGCCCACACCCATAACACCACACCTCCCCCCACCCATACACACACACACATTCCTCCCACCATACACCTACCTCCACTAATTACATTGACCGTTTAAAGCACTAATTGAGGCATCCCTAGCAAGTGTCAAGCTTCCAGCAGCTCCCACGTGATCAGCTGCCACTCCACTATTTAGTATCTATTATTCCGCTCTCAAACACACACTTCACGCCCTGATTTATTAATATATTCTTATTATATTTATACAAATACTGACGGAGTATGTTAGGCGGCATAATTACGGTTACAGTATGGCGGAATAATGAGACGGTATTAAATTATAATGATATTGAGCAACTCGTCAAGATATACATCCAAAACACAAGAATCCTGAGCGCTGATTGGCTGAGGCCACTGTGACGTCACAGACCTGGCAATGACGTCACAGCTCTGGCCGTGACGTCACAGCTCTGGTGGTGACGTCACAGCTGTGGCCGGGACAGGCCCTTGGTCACTGTCCTCGTGTATGGCACCACACCAGTAATGGCACAAGTTACGCGTCTGGACCCCCATACCTACATGCAATATTTAAAAAGGCTGCAAATAAGCATGAGACCAGGAGCTGGAGCCCGCGAGCCAGGAGCGCGGCCCCCGACCCTCAACTGTCTGCGATTCTTGCAACATTGACGACAAGAAGAATATCACAAATACCTCAATTTTATGCAATAAATGAATAACATACAAATATAGTATAAGGGGAATAATAATATAGGCCACGAAAATATTATAGAAATAAAGTTAGGAGAGGAGCGGCGAGGAAGGATCGCAAGGCTCCCGGCTCCTCCACAACACCTCACAAGATGGCTGGACTCGCCACCAAAATATACCAGAATGTGTTCCGGCGGACGTCCACCTTCGTGCTGGCCGCCGTGGTCGGCGCCTTCATGTTCGAGCGAGGCTTTGACATGCTGACGGAGGGCATATACGACAACCTTAACCAGGGAGTAAGTTGTGAAGGGCGGCCCCTGGTCCTCTGACTCCTGCACACTCTTGGTCATGTTATTGTTGTGTATGGGGGCGGCCTGGTGGATAGGGGCGGCCTGGTGTACGGGGGCGGCCTAGTGTACGGGGGCGGCCTGGTGTATGGGGGCGGCCTGGTGGATGGGGGCGGCCTGGTGTACGGGGGCGGCCTGGTGTACGGGGGCGGCCTGGTGTACGGGGGCGGCCTGGTGTACGGGGGCGGCCTGGTGTACGGGGGCGGCCTGGTGTACGGGGGCGGCCTGGTGTACGGGGGCGGCCTGGTGTACGGGGGCGGCCTGGTGGATGGGGGCGGCCTGGTGTACGGGGGCGGCCTAGTGTATGAGGGCGGCCTAGTGTATGGGGGCGGCCTGGTGTACGGGGGCGGCCTGGTGTACGGGAGCGGCCTAGTGTATGGGGGCGGCCTGGTGTACGGGGGCGGCCTGGTGTACGGGGGCGGCCTGGTGTACGGGGGCGGCCTGGTGTACGGGGGCGGCCTGGTGGATGGGAGCCGGCCTGGTGTACGGGGGCGGCCTGGTGTACGGGGGCGGCCTAGTGTACGGGGGCGGCCTGGTGTACGGGAGCGGCCTGGTGTACGGGGGCGGCCTGGTGTACGGGGGCGGCCTGGTGTACGGGGGCGGCCTGGTGTACGGGGGCGGCCTGGTGTACGGGGGCCGGCCTGGTGTACGGGGGGCGGCCTGGTGTACGGGGGGCGGCCTGGTGTACGGGGGGCGGCCTGGTGTACGGGGGCCGGCCTGGTGTACGGGGGCGGCCTGGTGTATGGGGGCGGCCTGGTGTACGGGGGCCGGCCTGGTGTACGGGGGCCGGCCTGGTGTCCGGGGGCGGCCTGGTGTATGGGTGAGTGTACGGGGGGCGGCCTGGTGTACGGGGCCCTGGTGTATGGGTGAGTGTACGGGGGGCGGCCTGGTGTATGGGGGAGTGTACGGGGGTCCTGGTGTACAGGGGGCCTGGTGTATGGGGGAGTGTACGGGGACCTGGTGTATGGGGGAGTGTACGGGGGTCCTGGTGTATGGGGGAGTGTACGGGGACCTGGTGTATGGGGGAGTGTACGGGGGCGGCCTGGTGTATGGGGGAGTGTAATTACCTAAGTGTAGTTACAGGATGAGAACTACGCTCGTGGTGTCCCGTCTTCCCAGCACTCTTTGTCATATAAAGCTTTGAAACTACTGACGGTCTTGGCCTCCACCACCTTCTCCCCTAACTTGTTCCAACCGTCTACCACTCTATTTGCGAAGGTGAATTTTCTTATATTTCTTCGGCATCTGTGTTTAGCTAGTTTATATCTATGACCTCTTGTTCTTAAAGTTCCAGGTCTCAGGAAATCTTCCCTATCGATTTTATCAATTCCTGTTACTATTTTGTATGTAGTGACCATATCACCTCTTTTTCTTCTGTCTTCTAGTTTTGGCATATTTAATGCCTCTAACCTCTCCTCGTAGCTCTTGCCCTTCAGTTCTGGGAGCCACTTAGTAGCATGTCTTTGCACCTTT
Organism: Procambarus clarkii; assembly: GCF_040958095.1. NCBI lineage: Eukaryota > Metazoa > Arthropoda > Malacostraca > Decapoda > Cambaridae > Procambarus > Procambarus clarkii. The sequence goes on along the minus strand of NW_027189206.1, from coordinate 597,387 downwards.
TCCAGTTTGTTGATGTGCTTCTTAAGATATGGGCACCACACAACTGCTGCATATCCTAGCTTTGGCCTAACTAAAGTCGTGAACAATTTCTTTAGTATATCGCCATCCATGTATTTAAAAGCAATTCTGAAGTTAGAAAGCATGGCATAGACTCCTCGCACAATATTCTTTATGTGGTCCTCAGGTGATAGTTTTCTATCTAGAACCACCCCTAGATCTCTTTCTTTATCAGAATTCTTTAGATTTCTCACATAATATATAGGTTGTGTGGGGTCTATGTTCTCCTATTCCACATTCCAAAACATGGCATTTATTAACATTAAATTCCATTTGCCAAGTGGCGCTCCATGTACTTATTTTGTCCAGGTCTTCTTGAAGGGCATGACAATCATCTAAGTTTCTTATCCTTCCTATTATCTTAGCATCATCAGCAAACATGTTCATATAATTCTGTATACCAACTGGTAGATCATTTATGTAGACAATAAACATCACTGGTGCAAGAACTGAACCCTGTGGTACTCCACTTGTGACATTTCTCCAGTCCGATACATTGCCTCTGATCACAGCCCTCATTTTTCTATCAGTCAGAAAATTTTTCATCCATGTTAGAAGCGTACCTGTCACTCCTCCAATATTTTCCAATTTCCAGAACAACCTCTTATGTGGAACTCTGTCGAAAGCCTTTTTTTAGGTCCAGATAGATGCAGTCAACCCAACCATCTCTTTCCTGTAATATCTCTGTTGCTCGATCATAGAAACTGAGTAAATTCGATACACAGGATCTTCCAGATCGAAAACCATACTGTCTGTCTAATATTATATCATTTCTCTCCAGGTGTTCTACCCATTTAGATTTAATTATTTTTTCCAATATTTTGACTATTACACTTGTCGATGATACCGGTCTATAATTAAGGGGGTCTTCCCTGCTTCCACTTTTGTAGATTGGAACTATGTTAGCCTTTTTTCACACATCGGCTACAACTCCTGTATACAGGGATGCCTGAAAAATCAGTTGAAGAGGAATGCTGAGTTCAGGTGCACATTCTCTCAGAACCCATGGTGAAACTCCATCTGGACCAACTGCTTTGTTCTTGTTTAGTTCCTTGAGCATATTTTCCACTTCGTCTCTAGACACCTCTATGTGCTCTATGCTGTTCTCTGTAATTCTTGATACCTGGTTACCTGGTTGATGGGGTTCTGGGAGTTCTTCTACTCCCCATGCCCGGCCCGAGGCCAGGCTCGACTTGTGAGAGTTTGATCCACCAGGCTGTTGCTTGGAGCGGCCCGCAGGCCCACATACCCACCACAGCCCGGTTGGTCCGGCACTCCTTGGAGGAATAAATCTAGTTTCCTCTTGAAAATGTCCACGGTTGTTCCGGCAATATTTCTTATGCTTGCTGGGAGGACGTTGAACAACCGCGGACCTCTGATGTTTATACAGTGTTCTCTGATTGTGCCTATGGCACCTCTGCTCTTCATTGGTTCTATTCTACATTTTCTTCCATGTCGTTCACTCCAGTACGTTGTTATTTTACTGTGTAGATTTGGTACTTGGCCCTCCAGTATCTTCCAGGTGTATATTATTTGATATCTCTCTCGTCTTCTTTCTAGTGAGTACATTTGGAGGGCTTTGAGACGATCCCAATAATTTAGGTGCTTTATTGCATCTATGCGTGCCGTATATGTTCTCTGTATTCCCTCTATTTCAGCAATCTCTCCTGCTCTGAAGGGGGAAGTGAGTACTGAGCAGTACTCAAGACGGGACAACACAAGTGACTTGAAGAGTACAACCATTGTGATGGGATCCCTGGATTTGAAAGTTCTCGTAATCCATCCTATCATTTTTCTGGCTGTCGCAATATTTGCTTGGTTATGCTTCTTAAACGTTAGGTCGTCAGACATTATTATTCCCAAATCCTTTACATGCTGTTTTCCTACTATGGGTACATTTGATTGTGTTTTGTACTCTGTATTATGTTTAAGGTCCTCATTTTTACCGTACCTGAGTACCTGGAATTTATCACTGTTAAACATCATGTTATTTTCTGATGCCCAGTCGAAAACTTTGTTAATATCAGCTTGAAGTTTTTCAATGTCCTCAGCCGAGGTAATTTTCATACTGAATTTTTGTGTCATCTGCAAAGGATGATACGAAGCTGTGACTTGTATTTTTGTCTATATCTGATATGAGAATAAGGAAAAGCAGCGGTGCAAGGACTGTACCCTGAGGTACAGAGCTTTTCACTGCACTTGGACTAGATTTTATATGGTTGACAGTTACTCGCTGAGTCCTGTTTGACAGAAAACTGAGTATCCAGCGTCCTACTTTACCGGTTATTCCCATTGACTTCATTTTGTGTGCTATCACGCCATGGTCACATTTATCGAAAGCCTTTGCGAAGTCCGTGTATATCACATCAGCATTCTGTTTCTCTTCTAATGCCTCCGTGACTTTGTCGTAGTGCTCAAGTAGCTGTGAGAGGCACGATCTTCCCGCTCGAAATCCATGTTGGCCTGGGTTGTGAAGGTCATTGGTCTCCATGAAATTGGTGACCTGACTCCTAATCACTCTCTCAAAAACTTTTATGATGTGCGATGTTAGTGCAACTGGTCTATAATTTTTTGCCAATGCTTTGCTCCCTCCCTTGTGTAGAGGGGCTATGTCTGCTACTTTAAGTGCATCTGGTATCTCCCCCGTGTCCAGGCTCTTCCTCCACACTATACTGAGTGCCTGTGCTACCGGCACTTTGCATTTCTTTATAAATATTGAATTCCATGAGTCTGGACCTGGGGCCGAGTGCATGGGCATGTTTTCAATTTCTTTTTCAAAATTTAGTGCGCACGTGTTTATATCAGTTATATTTACAGGGGTTTGAATATCCCGCATAAAGAAATTGTCTGGATCTTCCACCTTCATGTTGTTTATTGGAGTGCTAAACATGTCCTCATACTGGTTTTTTAGGATTTCACTAATTTCTTTGTCATCCTCCGTGTATGAACCTTCACTTTTACGAATAGGTCCAATACTGGCAGTGGTTTTTGCTTTTGATTTCGCATATGAGAAGAAATATTTTGGATTTTTCTTTATTTCCTGAATTGCTTTCTGTTCTAACTGCCTTTCTTCAGTTTCATATGAGTGTTTCAATTTCCACTCGATTTCTTCAATCTCCCTATTTAAATTATTCCTTCTTTGACGGGAAATTCGTGTCTGCATAAGCAGTTCCGTTATTTTTTTCCTGCGTTTATAGTGTCGTCTGCGTTCTCTTTCTACGTTAGATCTCTTTCTGGCTTTCCTCAAAGGAACATGTTTCAGACAGACTTGATACGCTTCTGAAGTCAGTTTTTCTATTCCTTCTGTAGGACTTGTATTATTTAGAACAGTTCCCCATGGAATGTTTGTAAGTTCCCTGTTTATTATCTCCCAGTCTATCCTTTTATTATTAAAATTGAATTTACTGAATAGCCCCTCTCGCTTTATCAACGTTTTAGGTCTATTCTGAGTATTGATGGTAGTTTGCACTTCAATGAGTTTGTGATCTGAGTATGTGGTATCTGATATCGTAATGTCTCTGATAATGTCTTCATTGTTCGTAAAGACCAGATCTAGAATATTTTCATTTCTCGTTGGCTCCGATATCTGCTGATTGAGTGAAAATTTGTCACAGAATCTAAGTAGTTCTCTAATCTGTGGTTGGTTAGGTCCTGATATATTTCCTGGTATAATATTATTGTTTGCTATTTTCCACCTGAGACTAGGCAAGTTGAAGTCACCTAGGAAGATAATATCAGGTATCGGGTTCTCCAAATTATCAAGGCTATTCTCTATTTTGCTTATCTGTTCTGTGAATTCCTCAGCCGTTGCATCTGGCGGTTTGTATATTAGTATAATCACTAAATTTATTTTCTCTATTTTTAATCCCAGTACCTCTACCACCTCATTTGTAACGTTTAGGAGCTCCGAGCATACAAGGTCTTCCCTAATATACAGACCCACTCCTCCATGTGACCTAATTTTCCTATCACACCTGTATAGGTTATATCCTGGAATCCAGATCTCACTGTCCAACAATTCCCCTGCATGGGTTTCTGTGAAAGCTCCAAATACTGCATTTGACTCGTGAGGAGGCCATTTATGAACTGTACTTTGTTGTTTGTTCTTGTTTTCAGTCCTTGTATGTTGGCAAAGATGAATGAGGTTACTCTATTAGTGATAGTTTGAATGGGAGACTTTTTCGGCAAGTCCATTATTCGTGGACATAATGAGTTTGTTCTGACCAGTACTGATTGTTGTAGGGCAGTTTTCTGTCGTAGTTGTAGTTCCCTTTCGGTGGGTAATTGTATCTGTAATTCTGGAATGCAAGTGGATCTGGCATCCAGTTCCATACATTCTCCATGCTGCTCCTTTTGAATTCTCTGCCGGTCTGGTATAAAAAATTTATAGAGTTTTCTCCAAATTCATTATCCTGCTTGCCACTCTTTATGTAGCGTTCCGTGCCTTTCACGTGAAAGTGTGGGCAGCTGAGGTCATAGCATTTTCTGTCCTCCAGTGAGGTTTGGCACATGTCAGGATGGAAAAACCTACATATTGATCCAAATCGACACTCACCTTTCCTAAGCATATTTAAACATTTTTTGGGATGTTGGTAACTGCATTCTAATCCTTTCTTATTACCAGCATATCTATGTCTGCATATGCCCTTTGCATAAAATTTGCATAAGTCTGTCCTTCTGTTCTGAATTGCTCTATCGAGAACCGTCGTAGTGTCTGTACCTATCGAGCTGTCAGTGCTGTCTGGTACACTTTCTAGTTTACTGTCATCTACATCCTGGCCTACTGAGTCAGAGTTTACAACTTTCTGAGTTTCAGCCTCAGTTTCATCCCTGACTATAGCCTCCGCCCCTTGTATATTAGAATTGTTGATCCTTTCCCACTCCTTCTGGATGGTTGGTAGGCTTCCAATGAATGATGTTTTCCGATCATGCGTCATGTTATCTAGAAGGTTTTTTAGGATATTCCAAGCTGGCAGGTCATTTTTACACACCCAGAGCAAGTGGCCATCTCTCAGTGCCGTAGTGTTACTCACTCCTGTACAAGCTGAATGGAATCTAGTCTTACAGATATAACATTCAATTCCCGTTACCTTCGTCTTTAAGAAGTTGTTACAGTGGCCACAAATTTGTTTATTTACTCCCATATTGCCTTGTTTTGTTGTATATATCTATATATTTATAATATTATATGTATATTGTATATTTGTAACAATATATATGTATATATATTTATATGTTTAACCCTTAACATGCTCGGGGTCTAATATCCTGCCATCCACACAGGCGCATGTCATTTTGAAAAAAAAAAAAAATTTTTTTTTTTGCTAATCTGTTAAGTTCTGTTCACTGATCACGGGAAAAATAAAAAAAAAATTCTATTGTACTTACTTTTGTTGCAATAGAGCCGAGAAGGACGGTGATGACGTCACAATCTGCATGTTCGCTCATGCAGTACACGCCCGGGAGGTGTTGCGCGCGGTCCTCAAACAGCCAGAGTTGCCACAAATATATTTTCGCGCTATTTATTTACAATGTCTAAGCGCATTTTATCTAATTTTTTTTCACTAATTGTGTTTCAAATACTGTTTGAACATATTTTGTATCAATAATTGTTGCATATTTGAGTATACACAGGCGCACACAAATGTTTTCAATTACGGCAATATAATATGTCATTACAGTCTATTATATTGTATGTTCTGCTTATATTTGTATATATTTACACACACGCACACGCTATCTGCTTATATGTTTACATATTTACACACTCGCACACGCAATACACACTTTGAAGCACACTTAGAAGATTTCTAGACTGTGGTAGTCATTGAAGCAGTCGACAGCACATAATGGGATACCACACGTTTTACACCATGTTTGCACAAGCTTCCGTTTCTTGTCTCTACGTGTCGTTGTTTTACACACCAAGCAATCACGTTGGGCTATTGCACGCTTCACACCAGGTGGCAAATACTTAAGTTTGTGTGCTAGGAAGCCTTCAGTGTGAGCGAGGCGTGGAGTACCAGCATGCTGCAACAGTGGGTTTATGATGGGCCGCTGAATACCTGGGACATCTTTTGCAAACTTTCCTAATAACTGTATTGCAGCATCAAATACAAAGTCACGGAAAGTGGGCTTACGTCCAGTTCTCACAAGGTACATGTTGAAACAGTTCAGCATGCTCATGTCCACAAGATGGAAGAACACTTTTTTCGTCCACCTACACGTCTTCCGCACACACTCTGCAGTGCCAATCATCATGTCTGATTTATCAATCAACCGCATGTTGATATTATAGTCTAAAACACAGTCTGGCTTATATAGTGGTGCGTTTGTTTTATGGCTCACTTTCCCACTGTTCACCATTGTTCCATCATGAATTGTTGTCAACAAGTTCACCTCTCTTTTGTCTTTCCACCGAACTGACAGAATGTTATCACTTTTCCTTCTCTGACACTCACCAACTGCAATGTCGTTGTCAAACACAGGCATTTCCCTTCGTTGTGGCTTTACTGTACCAACCAATCCGGTTCTATTTTCTAGCAAGAACCGAGCTAGCAAGGGACTTGTATAGTAATTATCTGTGTATAAAATGTGTCCCTTGTTCATCCACGGAGCCATGATGGTCTTCACTACACTCCCCGAGAATCCATGTTCGTCGTTACCGGGAATGTCTACATCACTAGCCGAGTACAGAATCATGTGTAACACGTATCCTGTCTCACAATCACAAAGAACAAAAAATTTCAGGCCAAATCGGTTTCGTTTTGAGGGAATGTACTGTTTGAATGGAACACGTCCCTTGAAAAGTATGAGAGATTCATCAACCACCAGCTTCTGTGCTGGTACGTAAAAATCTCTGAATTTTCCAATAACATCGTTCATGTAGTGCCTCACTCGCCACAGTCTATCATCAGGTGTTCGGTCCTGAACACTTCCAAAATGTAGACACCTGAGGAGTATCTGAAACCTGTCTCGTGACATATATTTCCCGAATAAAGGTGTTGGTATTGTCTTGTCCTTGCTCCAATAGTCATTTATTGCATGTTTGTGACAGTGCTTCATCAACAAACAGAGTGCCAAAAACACATACATTTCCGCCACTGTGGTATTTTTCCAACGCTGCAGTCGTGAAAATTCTGTGATTTCCCTCTCAATCAGGTAAGCAGCATGCAGGTTCGTTTGGTGTACAATGTATTCCATGAGTGGTTCATCATAGAATGCTGTAAAATATTCCATCTCAACCATGTCCTCACCTTGATTAGGGAAAAGGTTTGTAATCCCAACATCTTTATCGTCAAAGTGAGGAATATTAGGAATAAAATCGTCACCATCACTCCACTCAAGTATACCAGGCGTCCTGCGAGATGCAGAGGAAAGACGGCGAGGAAGCGATGCATACCGGCGACCAGGAGCTGAATACCGTCTGCGAGAAGCACGGCGGCTACGTGCACGTGAGGTTGGTGCACGTGAGGTGGGTGCACGTGAGGTGGGTGCACGTGAGGTGGATGCACTTGAGGTGGATGCACGTGAGGTGGATGCACGTGAGGTGGATGCACGTGAGGTGGATGCACGTGAGGTGGATGCACGTGAGGTGGATGCACGTGAGGTGGATGCACGTGAGGTGGATGCACGTGAACACGAGGGTCTTGGTCCCTCATGTGGTGCCATGCGGTGGCGCTTGGCTGGGCGAGATGCTGCCGACGCGACAATTTCTCGCCCAGTTACACCACTGGTACCAGCCACAGGCTCAATAAAACTTTGATCTGAGTCACTAAACCCAGAAAAGGAGTCACCTCCCTCTGACTCGTCACCCTCAAACAGAAAATATCCACAGGAACTGTGAGGTCGTGGTAGAATTGGGGTAGAAAATGGGCGAGGAGGCATGGGAGAGCGTATAGGCCTCGCCATGGCATGGCGGTCATTCTCACTTTCACTGCTGCTGCTACTATCACCCGACAACTGTGTATAATCCTCATCGTTGTCTGAATCGTCAAACACACTTTCTTCACCTTCAGAGAATAATTCGTGGGCTATTTGCTCTGGGGTGAGGGACTGAGTGGTGCGTGCCCGTGAGGCGTTTGACCGTGCGCTCGCCATGGTGACTCTCGCTAAACTGAGGCCTCCCATGCCATCGGATCGTGAGCTGGAATTTTTTTCAAAATGGCCGCTGTTTACTAGAGCCCCTGGGCAGCGTATGGGACCCCCAGCTACACCGCGGGCCATTCAAATCGTGCGCGGTACCCATACACTTCATATGAAGTGAAGCGCAGTTGACTGGTAAAACGATTTACACTTCATATGAAGTGATGCGCACTTTAAGGGTTAATATTATAATATTATATGTATATCGTATATTTGTAATATTATGTGTGTTATTTTGTTCAAACTTTATGGCAGGTACTTAGCGTAGGTAGCGAGGCTGGTCCCCCGGTCAGTACAGGTGACCTCTTGTGGCCCAGGTTGATGTCACCAGTTTCCAGTTACCCGATTTATAACCACTGATGCCGCCTCTTGCCACTATTCTATATTTCTAGTGTTCTATATTTATAATATTCACTTCCAACTTATATGTTGTTGTGATACCCGTTCCACATCACTGTTCCACGAATCACCGTTCACTATTTTTTTTTGTTTTTTTATCCTAATACACGCATGTACACAAAGCCTCGTTCACTGGCTCACACATGGTCTCCCGTTTATTCTCTATTTAACACAAAGTTCTATTGTTAATGACTATTAACAATAGTCAATGGTTCCCTGAAGATTTCATTTTGTACAAACACACTTTGGAACTTTTCGTTTAATGTTTCACACATTTCCTTTTCATTTTCCGTGAATCTATTTCCCATTTTCAACCTCTGAATATTATCCTTTACCTGCAATTTGTTGTTTATGAATTTATAGAATAGACCTGGTTCTGTTTTACATTTGTCTGCAATCCCTTTTTTGAAATTTCTTTCTGCCTCCCTCCTCACTGCCGTGTAGTTGTTTCTCGCATCTTTGTATCGCTGGTATGTTTGGGGGTTCGGCCTCTTCCTGTATTGATTCCATTTTTGTGTCTTTTGGTCTCTGGCCCTCTCACACTTTCTGTTGAACCAATCCTGTTTCCTAGTTCTGCTTCTCTGTTTTGGTATAAATTTTTTTGTGCCTTTATCATATATTTCACAAAACCTGACATACATTTCATTCACTTCCTTGCCTAGCAACAAGCCTGTCCAATTATACTCACTAAAAAAATTTCTAAGGTTGCCATAATGTCCTCTCCTAAAGTCAGGTTTTTCATTTGCATCGACCGTCATATTTTCTTCCAGATTATAACGCATTGCATACTTTATTCCCAAAATGACATGGTCACTTTTACCCAAGGGAGGAAGGTACTGAATGTCAAATATTTCTTCCTTCTTCCTTCCTCCTTTTCTGCCTCGTATGGGCCAATAGGCCTTCTGCAGTTACCTTTGTTCTTATGTTCCTGGTAAATATCAAATCTAGCATGGAGGGGACGTCCCCTTCCCTCATCCTCGTAGCTTGTTTAACACTTTGGCGTACCCCGCGCGCCACCCTTCAACTGTGCCGATATGGGACCCAGGGTGTCACAGGAGCGCGCGTAAATTCTGAAAAGTGTATACTCTCTTCAACTTTGTCACCTTAATTCTCGTCCTACGAGATTAAATTTGGTATCATTGTGTTCGCAATAGAATTCTCTACAGCACTAAATGCATATAAACTCCAAAAGACCGGCTAATTACCCGCAGCAAACAGAGAAAGTGCGAATGAGTTACCCAGGAGCGCGCAAACGCGATAAAATGTTTTCACTATTTTCACTCTGGTCACCTTAATTTTTGTCCTAGGTCTTTCATTTTGGTCTCAATGGGTTCGCAATAGAATTCTCTAGAGGAACATTAGCATATAAAATAAAAAACATGGTCACGCTCCAACCGCCGACGAGTTGAAGACGGGCCACGCGTTAGCCGGGAGTGAGCACTCGGACGCCTTCCAGCTACACGCCCAATTCCCTTCCTTTTCAAGCCTTTCTTTCACAATTTTCTTCCTGGAAGGGCCTTGTTCAATGTCACTATCCATCGTGGAGTAAGCGTAGATAGTTTCTAAAGCCGCAGTAAGAAATATAGGCACGGAAAATAGACGAAATGTTCACACGTTTGAGATGTGAGGGGAGGCGACATTGGTCACAACAGTGGAGCGAAAACAATGGGCCGACGGCGTGTGCCAAGCCACCTGAGGGCCAAGAGGCTCAACAAAGAAAATGGGAAGACATCGGCGCACATTTTAAAACCAGTCCCCAAAAAATCGGATAAAAACCTGATTTTTGGTGATTATTTAAAGTGGATGACGCAATGCTGCGTCATCCCCGGTATTACCGCCAGTAAACGGATGACGCAATGCTGCGTCATGCCCAGGCGAAAGTGTTAACATGTTGATACAAGAATGTTTCCAGGATGAGGTCTACAAATTTACAGGTCCAGAAATCTTCTGTTTTAGCTTCACATGCTTCCCAGTCGATAGATTTCAAGTTGAAGTCGCCGACTATCAACAGTCGTGAACTATTGTTATCCGCTCGATCTCGTGTACGGGGAACCTGGTGTACGGGGGGCCTGGTGTGTGAGGGGGAGTGTACGGGGGGTGGCCTGGTGTATGGGGGATTGTACAGGGGCGGCCTGGTGTATGGTGGAGTGTATGAGGGAGTGTACGGGAGGCCTGGTGTTTGGGGGCGGCCTGGTGTATGTGGGGAGTGTAATTACCTAAGTGTAATTACCCAAGTGTAGTTACAGGATGAGAGCTACGCTTGTGATGTCCCGTCTTCCCAGCACTCTTTGTCATATAATGCTTTGAAATTACTGACAGTTTTGGCCTCCACTACCCTCTCACTTAACTTGTTCCAACTGTCTATCACTCTGTTTACAAAAGTGAATTTTCGTATATTTCTCCGGCAGCTTTGTTTCGTTAGTTTAAATCTATGACCTCTTGTGATCCTGTGGTCCTGGGGTCGATCCCGGCCGCCGGCGAGAAACAATGGGCAGAGTTTCTTTCACCCTATGCCCCTGTTACCTAGCAGTAAAATAGGTACCTGGGTGTTAGTCAGCAGTCACGGGCTGCTTCCTGGGGGTGGAGGCCTGGTCGAGGACCAGGCCGCGGGGACACTAAAAAGCCCCGAAATCATCTCAAGATAACCTCTTGTTCTTGAAGTTTCCGGTCTCAGGAATTCTTCCCTATCAATTTTATCGATTCCTGTTACTATTTTGAACGTAGTGATCATATCCAACCCGTTCTCGCAAATTTAATAAGTCAATATTGACTTATTAAATATGTGCATAGGTGACATACCTAACATAATAGATACCTTTAAAAAGATTCATAGAAAACACCGACCTTGCCTAACCTTGTTAGTATCTTAAGATAAGCATTTTATTGCTTCGTAATTACAATTATTACCTAACCTATAATATGTATAGGTTAAGTAATAATTGTAATTACGCAGCAATAAGATGCTTATCTTAAGATACTAACAAGGTTAGGTAAGGTCGGTGTTTTCTATGAATCTTTTTAAGGGTATCTATTATGTTTAGTATATCACTTATGCACGTAGTTAATAAGTCAATATTGACTTTACGAATTTGCGAGAACGGGTTGTCATATCGCCTCTTTTTCTTCTATCTTCTAGTTTTTGCACATTTAATGCCTCTAACCTCTCCTCGTAGCTCTTGTCCTTCAGTTCTGGGAACCGCTTAGTGGCATGTCGTTGCACCTTTTCCAGTTTGTTGATGTGCTTCTTAAGATATGGGCACCACACAACAACTGCATATTCCAGCTTTGGTCTAATAAAAGTCGTGAACAATTTCTTTAGTATTTCTCTATCCAAGTATTTAAAAGCAATTCTGAGGTTAGAAAGTGTAGCATAGGCTCCGCGCACAGTGTTCCTAATGTGGTCCTCAGGTGACAGTTTTCTATCTATAACCAGCCCTAGATCCCTTTCTTTGTTAGAATTCTTTAAAGATTTCTCACATAATATATAGGTTGTGTGGGGTCTATGTTCTCCTATTCTATGTTCCATAACATGGCATTTATTAACATTAAATTCCATTTGATAAGTGTTGCTCCATATACTTATTTTGTCCAGGTCTTCTTGAAGGGCATGACAATCATCTAGGTTTCTTATCTTCCCTGTTATCTTAGCATCATCAGCAAACATGTTCATGTAAGTCTGTATTCCCACTGGTAGATCGTTTATGTAGACAATGAACATTACCGGTGCAAGAACTGAACCCTGTGGTACTCCACTCATGACATTTCTCCAATCCGATACCTTGCCTCTGATTACGGCCCTCATTTTTCTGTCAGGAAATTTTTCATCTATGTTAGTAGCTTACCTGTCACTCCTCCAATATGTTCCAGTTTCCAGAATAACCTCTTATAGGGAACTCTGTCGAAAGCCTTTTTTAGGTCCAGATAGATGCAGTCAACCCAACCATCTCTTTCCTGTAAAATCTCTGTGGCTCGATCATAAAAACTGAGTAAGTTCATTACACAGGATCTTCCAGATCGAAAACCATACTGTCTGTCTGATATTATATCATTTTCCTCCAGGTGTTCTACCCATTTAGTTTTACAGTAATTATTTTTTTTCAATATTTTCACTATTACACTTGTCAATGATACAGGTCTATAATTAAGGGGGTCTTCCCTGCTTCCACGTTTGTAGATTGGAACTACGTTAGCCTTTTTCCACACATCAGCTACAACTCCTGTACACAGGGATGCCTGAAAAATCAGTTGAAGTGGAATGCTGAGCTCAGGTGCACATTCTCTCAGAACCCATGGTGAAACTCCATCTGGACCAACTGCTTTGTTCTCACTTAGCTCCTTGAGCATTTTTTCCACTTCGTCTTTAGACACCTCTATGTGCTCTATGTTCTCTGTAATTCTTATTGTGTCTGGTTCCCTAAAGATTTCCTTTTGTACAAACACACTTTGGAACTTTTCGTTTAGTGTTTCACACATTTCCTTTTCATTTTCCGTGAATCTATTTCCCATTTTCAACCTCTGAATATTATCCTTTACCTGCAATTTGTTGTTTATGAATTTATAGAATAGACCTGGTTCTGTTTTACATTTGTCTGCAATCCCTTTTTCAAAATTTCTTTCTGCCTCTCTCCTCACTGCCGTGTAGTTTTTTCTCGCATCTTTGTATCGCTGTTATGTTTTGGGGTTTGGCCTCTTGCTGTATTGATTCCATTTTTGTGTCTTTTGGTCTTTGGTCCTCTCGCAATTTCTATTGAACCAATGCTGTTTCCTAGTTCTGCATCTCTGTTTTGGTATAAATTTTTTTGTGCCTTTATCATATATTTCACAGAACTTGACATACATCGCATTGACTTCCTTGCCTAGCATCAAGTTTGTGCAATTATACTCACTAAAAAAATTTCTAAGGTCGCCATAATGTCCTCTCCTGAAGTCAAGGTTTTTCAACTGCTTCAACCTCCTTATTTTCTTCCAGATGTTAACGCATTGCATACTTTATTCCCAAAAAGACATGGTCACTTTTACCCAAGGGAGGAAGGTACTGAATGTCAAATATCTCTTCCTCCTTCCTGGTAAATATCAAATCTAGCATGGGTAAATATCAAATCTAGCATAGAGTATATGGGGGCCTGGTGTATGGGGGAGTGTACGGGGGGGCGGCCTGGTGTATGGGGGAGTGTACGGGGGGTGGCCTGGTGTATGGGGGAGTGTACGGGGGGCCTGGTGTATGGGGGAGTGTACGGGGGGGCCTGGTGTATGGGGGAGTGTACGGAGGGGCCTGGTGTATGGGGGAGTGTGCATGATAGCCTTGTGTGGAGTCTTAGTCTAAGATTCCAAGCCTATAGTGGGTATCTTTATGGTTCCCAAGCCTGAATTCTGATAGCAATAAATCTTGGATAAGGCTCTAATAATGGAAAAATTGTCACTGTTTGAAAAGTATTCCCCTGTTCTTCCTTCAGCTTCCTAGCTTTGCGAACCATGTATTCTGAAACTTTGAATTGCTCCATTGACTTTTTGATTGACCAGCTTTGTGGCACGAGGGTTAGGATTTGTATTTTTCTTGGTTCTTTGCTACATGGAATTTTAGCTTCATTTTTTCAATGAGTTTACTGAAGTCTTGGCAGTTTGTGCACTGTTGGGTAGACCTTGGTACCAAGAGCTTTTGCCAATCAATATTTCTAATTGCAGCAATCTGCTCGGCAACTATTTCCTGTGCTTGGCTAATCTTACGCTTTGCATAACCATGCTAATCCCTTGCACTAACTCGTTGATATTTAATAGGTAAGGTGCCTAATACTGATAACCTTGTGTTTACACTTTCACAGATTTCCATATTATCAGCAGGACCATCAGAGTCAGTAGAGCGGGACTCACTCACCTGCTTACTGTCCAATTCCTTTCTGCATGATGTGCACAACTTTTGGCCAGGCTTAATACTGACTTTCACCATATCTGACATTTTCTCTGCAGTAGCTACTGTGATTGGTCGCAAATCTTTTCGCTTTACATGGCATTTCTTCTTGAAGGGATTGCAGCAAGTTTTTTACAAAAATTCAAATTTTGTCAACATCAAAGCTTCATGATGGAGGCAGACTGGAGATTCTCCATCCAAGTTCAGTTCACTTCGCTTTGCTATCAGTTTTTTATCTTCTGCACTATACTGTTTTAGAAACTTCAAGTCTTTGTTGGGAGTGTAGGTTATCTAGTGACATTCAGAAGAACCACACTCATGGCTAGCAATAGCACATGGCAATATAGGTTGTCAAGTGACACTCAGAAGAGCCACGTTCATGGCTAGCAATAGCACATGGCAATATAGGTTGTCAAGTGACATTCAGAAGAGCCACGCTCATGGCTAGCAATAGCACATGGCAATATAGGTTGTCAAGTGACATTCAGAAGAGCCACGTTCATGGCTAGCAATAGCACATGGCAATATAGGTTGTCAAGTGACATTCAGAAGAGCCACGATCATGGGCTAGCAATAGCACATGGCAATATAGGTTGTCAAGTGACATTCAGAAGAGCCACACTCATGGCTGGCAATAGCACATGGCAATAAACCAATGGAATCCTGATTCATGACGTATCTGTAATCGAATTCAAATCAAATTATTTAACTAACTGAATATAGTAATTTCAAGTGAAACCTGTAATACATTAATATTAATATTGCTTTTTATTTATTTGTGTATTTATTGCAAGTAAATACACAAATAAGTAAACAGCAATGTTTGACCTGCTGACACGATACTACAAAGATGTAAAGATAAATATACAACATGAGCCTAAAATAGCACTGATTGTTTAATAATAATTCTGAATCCCATCCAGAAATGTTCTACCCACTGAAGCTTAAAAATTTTCCGATCAGTTTGGATATCAATTTGCTAGCAGTCATGATCAGTGCACAAAGAAGATGGAGAATTATAATTTGATTTTTTTTTATATCGCACCAAGGTATGTCACTTTCAGAGTCCTCTGGCTGAACTAGGAATTCAAATCCCAACTTAAATAAAAGTTACTCTTGTACAGAAAAATCTGCTCTCTCCAATGGTGTCATTCAAAACCAAATTGGGAATGATGCATATTGAGATATTTTGCCTTGAAAGTTGGCTAATTTTGCACAACAATTTTTTTGGGCCAACTTTCAAGTGGGCCACCTCTGGACATTAACCCTTTAACTGCGCGGCCTATAAATATGACATCCCCCCAATGCGCAGGAAATGAAACCTTGGGGAAAAAACAATTTTCTTCGGAAAGTGTCATAAACCCCTCCCTGTATATGGGTATAGCAACGCAAGTTCGAAATTGTACTTACTTTGGCTGCTATGGGGTCCGAAAGGTGGGCCGTGACGTCATAATTTCCCGTGCGCCAGAGCAGTATGCTCCTGGGGCCGGTGGGGCGCGCGAGTTGCCGCGAATATATTTTTTGCACATTTTTTGCGCACAGTTCCAAATACATTTTATTTGTTTTTACGTGCTAATCCTATGTATAATGAACACTTACACTATATTATGGCAGTAAAACATCCGTACTGTCCGAAGACACTGTGTTACGTGCATGACACTTGTGTACACACATGTTGCACATATTTACCATGTATCATGCTAATTTATGTATATATACAATCTATTTACAGACTATACACTGTCACACACTATATACATTCACCATCAACACATTCAGAACACCGCGAGTGTGAGCAGCCACACCCAGCCAGCCCTCCCTCACTCCAACATTGTATTCACCAACATTACTCCTCCAAATCATAGTTATTCACACCAATGTTTCATGTTCATTTATGTATATTTACAACATATGTACACACTCTACACTGTCACACACTATATACATTCACCATCAACACACTCAGAACACCGCGAGTGTGAGCAGCCACACCCACCCAGCCAGCCCTCCCTCACTCCAACATCTTACTCGCCAACATTGCTCCTCCCACCATACTGTTATGGTATTTATTACACATGTTATATATACCTATCTACATATTTTATTTACCAGAACTATGCAAGTAAGCCGGTATTGTGTCCAAACAGTACAGTGGCCACCATACACTGCATGACAAATCACAGCAGACGACTCCACAATTACGACGTCACCTCCCTCACCAAAATAGCTCCTCACAACATACTCCTGGTGCTGTTTATTTATTTATTTATTTATTTTATTTATTTATATATATACAAGAAGGTACATTGGGTTTGTGAGAATACATTGGATAGTACAGTACAGTGGTACCTCGCATAACGATCGCCCCAAAAGACGAACATTTTAGGTAACGAACGGCCCGATCGGCGTCAAATCGTCCCGTATGACGAACGCTGGTTTGAGTAACGTCAACACCACATGGTGGGGTCGCGCTGCTTCTTGCACATTCTTAGACGCCTCCGACAATGCACATAAATTATGTTGTTCTTGTTTAAAGATGCTAATGATGCTGGGATATAAAAGGGTGACTGCTGAGATGTTGCAAAGCATTGACGTTTTTGTAGGAAAAAAGAAATGAAATGTCTGCTATACAACAAATGTCAAAAAGGTTTGTTCGGTGTTCGGCAGGTTGGCTGCTCCATTATAACAATCTTTCTTTGTTTCAAATGTGTTCCATTTGTTTTGCATTTGTCATTTACGTCTCAAAAATGGAGAAGCCTACCTTACATACACTGAATAAACCATTATGACATTTTCCTTTCTTCAAATGTGTTCAATATTTATTTTTCATTTGTCTTATAGCAAAAGGTTCGTTCGATGGTCGGCAGGTAGGCTGCTCCATGTTTCTTACATACAAAAGACGTAAATAATAAAAAAAATGAAGAATTTTAAAAACCAGTACAAATGTCAAAAAAGGTTCGTTCGGTGGTCTACAGGTCGGCTGCTCCATGTTTCTTAAATAAAAAAAATAAAAACTGTTGAAACAATTTGAAAAATGGACAAATGCCATAAAGGTTCGTTCAGTGTGTCGGGTAGGCTGCTCCATTATTGAGACGTAAGTGACAATACAAAACAAATGGAACACATTTGAAACAAAGAAAGATTGTCATAATGGAGCAGCCTACCCAACAAACACTGAACGAACCTTTTGCTATAACGAATATGAAAGACAAGGGCTGCTGGCTGGGTTAGTACTGCGTGAGCAACCATTTGTAGCACACGTGCCTCTGGCTCTCAAACACCTGTCCCACACGGTGTTGAAAGACTGCTCAGTCGGTGCAATTCAGACCCTATTGTTTGAAGAACATAAGGGTCATAACATTAGTGAAGCTAGGCGCAATAAGGGCTTAACACAACGGTCGGATGCCAGTGATACAGCACCTATGAGGATGATACAGCGAGCGTATCCAGTTGTAGCTCCGAGCCCCACCCTTGCCATCTCGAATTTATATAGATGATACATAAATGAATTGTTTTCTGCGTTCAGTGATGATGCATCTGATACAAGTAGCATAGATGAACATTGTTAGCGGCTTCCATGGTGTTGTTGTTCATTTATATTTTCAAGAATACCTGAATCTCTTCCTGACTGATGGACACTCTTTGAGGCTAGCTGAATCTCTTCCTGTGTGGGACCTTACAAAGCAATCTTTTCAAAACTACCTTACAAATTGAGCTTTTCCTGTAATCGTTTCAATACTACGTTATGCTTTACAAGCTTGGCTACATACCACCTACAAGTACTAAAGCCAAGGGTGCACGCGAGTGCGTTATTTGCAAGCACACAGAACGATGAAATAGGAAACGAAAATCTATCTGTAGCTGGTGCAAGGAGAGCAAAGTCGTGCTGTGTACCATGGACTACTTCATTGACTATTACGCACCTCCAAAGTACTGAGTGTGTAATACAGTGTGTTACTGTGTAAATAGTATGTGAAACTGTACATATTGTAATTTTAGTGAATTTTTACCACGTAATATTGTGACAAACATTTATTGTGGACACATTACTGACATATGTATCACAGTTCCATGGAAAATTATGAACATTCTACTGTATACATATTGTAAAGGTCACAAATATGCATCATATACGATAAAAGAAACAAATAAAACCGCATTGGAAATGCATAGAAAAAATATTTGCAAAATATATTTGTGGCAACACGCGGTGCTTGAATGGCCTGCGCGACCGTGTCTGGGAGCTTCACACACGGGCGACCAAGCCCTGATGACGTCACAGCGCACCTTGTCCACACCCTCACAGCCAAAGTAAGTGGAATTTGGTAATTATTTTTACATAGACATGTTCAGGGACGGTAATTTATCATTTTGCAAAGAAAAATTATATTTTGGGGAACATTTGATGTCATGCACACTGGGGGAATTTCACAATAAACACAGTGCATCACACTGGTTACATGGGGGACACTCGTTTTGTATGACGTCCGTTTCACATGACGAACATGGAACGGATTAAATTCGTTATGCAAGGTACCACTGTATTTACATTCTTGTAAAGCCACTAGTACGCACAGCGTTTCGGGCAGGTCCTTAATCTAGCAGATAATTTTAAGTAGGTAATTTCAATCAGAATTGATAAATGATAAAGATACATTACAAGAGAAAAATGAGATGAGAGAGATAAGTAGGTATATTAAAGCACATTGTTATATTAAAGCTCTGATTAATTACATTGACAGCTTGATTAGTAATTTAAACAAGGTTAATAGACACCATACAGCAGATTGACAGCACATATAAGACAGCAATGATCACAATGGTAAACATGTTCAGATTGGGTACATAAAGATTGGGAGACTGGGTAGCAAAAGATACAGATAAACAAGATTTATAAACACCATACAACAGATTGGCAGCACATATAAGAAAACAGCAATGATCACAATGGTAAAGATGTTCAAATTGGGAACATAAAGGTTGGGAGATTGGGTAGCAATTGATACAGTGCAATTTTAAGGCAAAACGTGAAAAACTATGAAGATGAAATTAGGTACTTTTTAGTATTGATTTTGAATGATGTAAAAGTTGGACAGCTTTTCAAATTCAGTAGGGAGTGAGTTCCATAAACTGGGTCCCTTTATTTGCATAGAGTGTTTACACAGATTAAGTTTAACTCTGGGGATATCAAAGAGATATTTATTTCTGGTGTGGTGATAATGGGTCCTATTACATCTGTCCAAGAAGAGTTTCAGACAAGGATTTGCATTTAAGAACAGGGTTTTGTAAATGTAGTTGACACAAGAGAATTTGTGGAGTGAGATTATGTTTAGCATGTTTAGGGAGTTAAACAAGGGGGCTGTGTGTTGTCTGAAAGCAGAATTTGATATTATTCTGATAGCAGATTTTTGCTGGGTGATGATGGACTTGAGGTGGTTTGCAGTGGTTGAACCCCATGCACAGATACCATAGTTGAGATAGGGATAGATTAGTGCATAATATAGAGAGATGAGAGCAGAGTTAGGAACATAATATCTGATTTTGGAGAGTATACCAACTGTTTTAGAGACTTTCTTAGTTATGTGTTGTATGTGGGTACTGAAGTTGAGTCACTTGTCTAGGAATATGCCAAGAAACTTTCCATCATTTTTATTGCTAATGTTTACATTGTCAATCTGAAGCTGAATTGCATTTGTAGATTTGCTTCCAAATAGGATGTAGTAGGTCTTTTCTATGTTAAGTGTTAGTTTGTTGGTTGACATCCATAAGTGGACTTTTTTTTAGTTCATTATTAACAACACCATTTAGTGTATGTGGGTTGGGGTTGGAGTAGATGAGGATAGTATCATCAGCAAACAAAATAGGTTTCAGAATGTTAGAGACATTAGGCAGATCATTAATGTATATAAGAAAAAGAAGAGGTCCCAAGATGCTGCCCTGTGGCACTCCAACAGTTATTGGTAGAATGGGAGAGATTATATTATTGATGGCTACACATTGGCTGTTATTACACTATTCCACACACACTGTATATACCCATGTACATGTGTGCTCCCCATAGCGAACCACGAAGCTAGTATGGTGAGCAAAACAAGAGTTACTGCCACACAGTGAGGCTACTTCAATTCTCTCCCTCCCTCCCTCACCAAAATTCCTCCTTCCTACGCACAACGCTCATTATAACCACAATCCTGATCACTAATACCTGTAAATGAATAATTGACCACAAGTTTATTTTGAAAAGGAACCTAAAAAGTCGTTTGAAGGTTTCTACATGGACGAAATAACGCTGTGGTGCTGTGGCTAGCGCTGTGAACATCGTGGACAGCATTGAATCACTGATATTTGAACATTGTACCCAGTCATTATCACACTCGGGCTCTTCTATAATACTATCATGGCTAAATAAAACAGATTATATATATATTTTGACAATATTAGGCGATGCTGTGGTCACACGCTGAACAGCAGTGCTGTGCGTTCATGCTGCGAGCGCCAGCCTTGGTTGCTCACTTACTACTGAGGCTCTGGCACCCGGCAATGTGGACAATGATTTTTTTTAAAGATGGTGTCTGTTTACAAGAGCCTTGAGGAAGCTGATGTGAACCCCATGTAGCCGCGGGAGTTTTGAATGGAACGTGAAAAATAAAAACACCCGGAGGTGCGTTGCGCACCTGAAGCCTGGGCCTGCAGGCGCGTTGTGCAGTTAAAGGGTTAATACAATAGAGTTGCTATTGCATCACTGCATAATATTGTGCTTGTTAAACATCGTTGCAAAAGATCATGGTGTTTAGACCTTTTGGTGATGGGTAAGTGGTCTCCAAATTGGGGTCCAAATTTCTCACGACAAAATTTGGCAGAGATTTTAGCATGGATGGATAGCTGAATGGCCACTCATACTGCTTTTTCGATTACACTACGTTATTCTACACCAAAAGTTGTCCTGGTATGTAAAATTTCACACTCCTACAGGCAATAGAAGTGATTTAACAAAGGGTCAAAGTTGGTCATTGTTGTGGTATTTACGCATTAACGGGACGAGAGCCCATTGAATATGGACGTGTTATTTAAGAACCACAGCAGATTGAGCTCTAATATTTTGCAAAGTGTCATTTGGGGTCTAGGGCTATCTTGCTACAAAATTTCATGGCATTTGGAGAGGGTCGAGTGGGAGCCATACGTGACTTTTTGGTGATTTGAGATTGAATGACTTTATTGTAAGATTAAAAAGTCCCGTAGGTACATGCAACTCGCATCCTGTTCCTCAGGACTCCAGTAAACAGATTTCACCTTGAAAAATCGTCTGCATCCCTCCTGGTTAAAAGAGCTTCAGTAATGCCAGAGCAACCAAGGCTGCCACATGCAGCTGCAGCTTACAGCACTGGTGTGCAAGTTGGGGCCAGAGAACCACTTACTAATCATGAATTAAATAAGCAACTGCAATTATTTTGTGATGATAGTGTCATACATGATCCTAACTGAGATAGAAAATATATACAAGGTTCAGATATCAGTGATGTTTATCCGTGATATCAGTGCATTTATGATCGCAGCAGAAGGCAGACATTCACAGCACACAGTGGAGGTTTGGGAATCTATGCATCATTCAAAGTCATCTCATGTTCTTTTAGAAAACAATCTTGGGGAAAATTATTCATATTCATGATTTAGTTTTGTTTTTTTTCTACCACAGACGTGGCCACACATTTACAATGCTAACCAGCATATATACATTTTCTTCTGTCCTCCATGGACAGGGTTAGAGAAGTGTTAAACATATAGTTCAAGGGTTTATTGAACACTCAACCACAGAAGGTGATTCGGTGCTTTTAAAATGCTAAGCTAACCTACATACGTAAATACATAGATATACAGATTTACGTATGCCCTACATAAAGTGTTAGATGTGTCTTTTACATAGTGTCATTAATGTACATTCACAAAGGTGAAATGTAGTTCTGATCAGCTTCCATATATACTTTATACCCATACATATACATACACACACACACATATACATACATATACACACACACACACACATGCATTCACATACGTACATTTGTCTCATTTACTCTGACAGGGTGAGGTAGCTGACAAAGAAACTATTGTAGAATAGAACCAATGAAGAGCAGAGGTGCCATAGGCACAATCAGAGAACACTGTATAAACATCAGAGGTCCGCGGTTGTTCAACGTCCTCCCAGCAAGCATAAGAAATATTGCCGGAACAACCGTGGACATTTTCAAGAGGAAACTAGATTTATTCCTCCAAGGAGTGCCGGACCAACCGGGCTGTGGTGGGTATGTGGGCCTGCGGGCCGCTCCAAGCAACAGCCTGGTGGACCAAACTCTCACAAGTCGAGCCTGGCCTCGGGCCGGGCTTGGGGAGTAGACGAACTCCCAGAACCCCATCAACCAGGTATCAACCAGGTAAACTAGTGTGCAATTAAGCACTTAATCACTGAAGGTGATGTAGGGGCTTTTACAAGCTCAGGTTATATAGTTACATCATATATATACATTGTATGATTGATATATTACATGGTCAATCTTGGATACAAGTCCAATATATCATCAAGTGTTCCAGTACTCATATAGTAACTACAGAGTTCAGCATACCTTAGCCCAGGTGGGCAAAAGTCAGTCAGTATGGGACATTCTACAATACAGTAGAACCTCTATTAACGAGTGGCTCTATTAACGAGTTTTTCCAGTAACGAGCAAGCCACTCGCAGCAAATTTGTCTCTATTGACGAGCTCGCCTCTATTAACGAGTGAAACCACATGGCGCTTCCTAGCGTCTCGCGGGTTCTCGCAAATTCTTGGACGCCTCCGACGCCAGTGTTGTTGTTGTATCTCACACGACAAGCATCCCTATGGATTTATTTGAGCTTTTCTTTGGGTTTTTAGTGGTTTTGCGACTACAATTTGTAACACATGATGTCTCCAAAGAAGCTGCTTGCTAAAGATAGTGTTGTCTAGAGGAAGAAAGACACAATTACTGTGGATTTAAAGAAGGAAATTATAGCAAAGCATGAGTGTGGTGTCTGTGTGATTGATCTCACAAGGAAGTATGGCAGGTCCTCATCAACAATTTACACCATTAGTAAGGGAATGAGGAGGTAAGGGAGGATGCTGCCTCTTCCACTGAGATCAGGGAAGTGTTTGGAATGTTTGAAAAGGTGAACGCATTCTTGGAAAAGCTGTCCTGATAAAGCAGTGACAACCCGGTGTGTGAAAATGTTTAATTAATTTATCACTTTGTGATAACACTTTATGAAAGTGTTATCACTTTCGCAGGTATATGTCGCTTGAACTGTGATAACACTTTATGAAAGTGTTATCACTTTCACAGGTATATGTCGCTTGAACGTAACACACTTTTTTTCTCTTGAGTGCACCCAAACACCGCGCTCAAGCGTCATTTGAGCAAATATTTCTATAAAATCCAATTCTTATCCGATCGACTTGGGGATTGTATAAATGTTTGCCATGAAATTTCCGTTTTCTTTAATAACCACATTGCCTATTTGAGAAAACGGCATTGTATTGTATCTTCGTGGTAAGACTATTATATTGTTGACACAACGAGTGTAATCAACGTAGTTTTTTATTTGGTGCTGGTCTAACGCATCCTTGTGTGACATTTGAAATGAAATTTGGGTGAAATTCCCAAGAACAGAGAGTCCGCCTGACTCAGAGGTGGATTCTCCTTCCACACCATAACCCCTCTCATCCTTCCCACCTCCCCATCGTCTCCCTCAAGCCAGCAACTACTCTTCATAAGGTAAAGTAAATATTAAAACACTACAACAAAACATTTATATTTAAATGTGCAATATTATATTTACATAAAAAAAAGTCATACAAGTATGGATGTTTTTGGGAGTGGAACGGATTAAATTTATTTCCTTTATTTTAAATGGGGAAATTTGTTTCCAAAGACGAGTTTTCCAGGTAACGAGCTCGGTGCCAGAACGGATTAAACTCGTTAATAGAGGTTCCACTGTATAATGTTCAAGAGAGTGCATGTTTTCTCTTTCACAAAGTTGACACATTGTGTACTCGACATTTGGGTTTTGAGAAAGCTGCCAGATACGTCTATATCCCAGGCATATTCTGGCCACTATAACATCACATTGCCGGGTTCTTGTTCTATTAGTCCCATATGTGAATATCTCCTCACAATATCTATCATAATATTTAATGCTACAACTTTCAGGTCTTTGAGAATTTGTTAGGTCGGTGAGATTTTCATTAGATATTTGTTTAAGTATTCTCTTTGTCACTGCTAATGAAACACCCATATTAATTTCTACCACTGGTTTTCTGCAGGCTGACTTAGCAAGCATATCAACAGTGTCATGCCTTGAGATGCCAATATGTGATGGTATCCATAGGAATTTAATCTCAAATCTGTTTCCTTTGGCAGCTGAAACATTCATTCGAATATCACTGACTATTTTCTGGGTGTCACTACTATGTGCGTTCAATGCCAGGAGTGCACTCTGCGAGTCACAGTATATAAGTCCACTGCCTTTGTCTTTTAAAAATTCAGTGGCAAGGTACTGTATATGCCTGCAAGTTCGGTTTGAGTTGTACTTGCCCAGTCATTGACGCGCTTCATTGCTGTATGTACGAGCGAAGATTGTTCAAATATGTTACATGCACATCCGGTACATCGTCCACCTTCTTCTACAGAGCCGTCGGTATAGCACTGATAAACATCGTTACCCATACTCTGAGTATTTTCAGTGATGCTCTTCAGTGTTAACTGTTTTAATAATGTAGTGTGCACACTATCTTTCTTGGGTGCATTTACAAAATCAACTGATAGATCCCAGTTATCCCATGAAGTAATTGGCTGATTAATCATTAGTTGAGTTGGGTACATATTTAATATTTTGATGGAGTTGGCTACCTTGTAGAACCAATATACATAATCAGATTTCGTTCTTCTTCTATAGACCTCAGGTGAGTGCAGTATATTAGAAAGTTTAGCTTGAAACCTCATGTGTTGTCTAGATCTACTCAATGCCTTCACGCCGAAAACTGTGCTAATAGACAAAATTCTCTCACTTATGGTTGGTAATTTTAACTCTGCTCTCATATTAACTATTCTCGTGGACTTTGGAGCCCCAAGGATGAGACGCATAGCTTCATTTTGCAAGGTTTCAAGAGATTTCAGCTCTTTGTCAGTATACAGTCTGAGATGTAGAGCATTCATGATTTAGTGACAGGAATCTGACAGTAGTAGTGTTCGAAGTAATAACATTGATATACTGTACATACATTGTATATTTCTGGGTATGTTGGTGCATCAGGTGACATCGGCTGCTTTAGTCTCAGCGTGTACCTTTATACTGTGCAAAGATTTCATTGCCCCACACCCCCAAATTTGAATAATTTTTGTTTCTGCACACCCAGAGCTTGTCATACTACATACCATTGCACTACAGTGGTTAAAAGTAAACAACAAAAAATCATGATTTTTTTTGGGGGGGGGGGGGACCACAGTGGTTATCATGGAAGTTACAGTGAGCAGTACAGGATTTAAGCATATATGTGCTGCACATTTGCTGTGTAACTACTGGTAATTAATTTTTCCTTGAAGACTGGCGCACGTTGCCTTTGATTCCTGGCCATGAGGCACATTCTGCTAGGCGGTATTGGATGGCACACACACCTGCTTGAGCCAAGGTGTGTAATGTTGAGAATATCTTCCCACAAAACTTGGCTGATATGTAGGACTTCAGAAATTTGTGTCGGGGAAAGTGTTGCTTGCAAACAGGGTCGTCTTACCAACATTATAGGCACTGGGCAGAGCAATGCACTACATCCTCTACCCACCTGTCTGGACTAGTCCCACCTGTCTGGTAAAGTACAGCATTATTGCCAGATAGTTATGCGCAAAATTATTTATATTATAAATATATTTTGAAAAGGGACTTGAATCCCAGGCCTTTCCACTGAGAGGTCGAGTAACTCCTTTCTGTCAGGAGATCTGTCATGAACATTGTCAGCATGATATCCCTAGAATCATAGGGCCCCTGGGCAGTTGCCCAGTGTACCCATGCGTTTGCACAGCACTGGTTGCATATAAAAAAATGTTTTTTTCTCATAATGAATATAAAAAAGTACAGTAGATACTGTATCTGTAATAAAACAACTATTCAATGTAAAGAATAAAGGGCAAAATTAATTTTTGTTAGTGTTTTGCAATTAAAACGAGTTTTCAAATCCATTGGCAAGTTCATATGCTCATTTGTTGTACTGTATTTCCAATATTTTACACAGTGGGAACATGTATGGCCTGTTGCTGCATGGTTACTGGTCATTTTATGCATGTCTACCTTCCTATCCAGCCCAGTGTCAGCGTAAATGAGCATGGTGCGTGGCTGTCAAAGTGTGATGCTCTGTAGGATGGTATTATCTCTGTCCTTTTGCACCTTGTGCTCCTGCAGCCTTCTTAACACTTTGTGTGGCCTGGCGTTTCCCGGGAGGGTGCACCCGCGCTAAAATATATACTCTTTCCAGTGTTTTCACCTCAATTTCCATGCTATGTCTTTCGTTTTGGTGTCAAATTGCTCACAATCTAAAGGCACTCATTGTAAAACTAGTCCCATAATAATCAAACAATAAAAGGAATTTTAATTAACAAATACAATATTTAAATTTTGGACGCAAAATGCGTTTCTGCCTGACATCCGTAGAGTTAATTATGGACGCAATATGCATTGCCCCGAACTGAAAGTGTTAACTAATTTTGCTGGATCCTTTCTTTCTCATCTTGTTTCTTTTTTCTCTCCAGCTTTTTTCCTTTCTGGTTGTTCTTTCCTGCTGATTTGGTTCTGTTCTTGAATATTTTTCCAGTTGCCTCCTTTTGTTATGATACTGGGTGAGTTGAGACGGCTCTTTCTCTCTCGTCCATAGAACTGGAGTACCTAAAGTGTTCGAGCAAGGGGTAACCTTTATGTCAAATCCTGCCTTCATTACAGAACCTGATCTTGGCGGATTGATGGTTCTTAAATTAAGGTAATGATTGCAGGGTGTATATCCACGATCCACCCCTAACAAGGCCCCATTTTGTCATGTTCCCTGTTCTCAATTTGTCACTATGGTGGGTGTGAGGGCTTAATCGTGGACAAATCTTTCTTGTCCTGTCCATGCTGACTTCTGAGACTCGTGGGCTGGGCGACCAGACCTCCCCAAGTCGGACTGTGATGGAAGGATAGGCTCCATAGCCCCTGCTATGTCAGCCCAGACCTGGATTTGGCTGTGATTATTCCTTCTGACTATTCCTGCTCCCCTCCCACTTCTGTGACTGGGTTGAGTTCCAAGCCTTCTGTGGTGACAGCTTCTTTTCCTGGTGTGGCTCTTTCCATTATCACAATTGTGCCATTCTGCCCCCTCCTTCCAAGGGGTTCTCGGTGCCATCCCCATGTTTGTTTACTTCCTGCTTCACCTGCTACGTTCTAGGATTTGTTCGGCCCCCGCTTTGTGCCAAAGTATTGATCTTTGCCCTGATGACCATACCCACTCTGATATACATATTCATTGACACTTGGTTGACTGGATTCCTAGGTTACTTTTAACCCTACTCAGACTGGCACGCGTGTAGTTGCAGCCCCTTCTCAAGCGATGGCTGTTCGCCTTGCTGCTTTGTCGTGTCTTGGTGAGACCCCCAGTTCAGGTGTTCAAGAATATCCTGCTAAATGCCAACATTAGCACTGTTGTTCTCCCACATCATGTGGCTGGTGATCGAGACCTCTAAGACTGCCATGCAGACATAAAGTATCTCCTCGAGGTCCAGAGCTTTTCAATCCTCCTGATTGACTTTCATTTGTTCCTCTCATGGTTGTTGTCTTTGTTCTCTTCATATTGAAAAAAATCACTTGTGATGGTAGGACCCTTCTGTCTTCTGTCATTCTTGCTGTGCCCAATGCTCTATTCAGGAGTACTTCCCCTCTCCATGCCTGTGCAATAGGTATTGGCAGTTTGACCATGGTTCTTCCAGTGCAGCTGTAAGGTGTCCCTTTGCCCCTTGTGTGGTGACCCCAGGGCATTCTTATACTGATTGCTCTCCCTCCCAAGCTTGCTGCATAAACTGTGGGGAGGCCCATCCTGCCTTTTCTCAATCGTGCATCCATTATAAGTTAGAACAGGCTGTCATTGCCTTCAAGCATCGATATTGTATTTCTTTCCCCAGGGCTCGGTGCTAGGTCCACCATCTTGACTTATGCTCTTGACTTTCATTACTTATACTTGTGCATTGCGTCCATTGTTGTTCCCAACTCTCCTTTCCATTCTTTGTTCTACAATAATTTTCAATCCTTGAACCCTGACACCTCCACCAGCTCCCATTTTTCTGCTTCTGTACATTCTGTGACCACCATTGTCCCTCTTCCTTCTCCGTCTTTCTGTTTCACTCCTCCATCCCATTCATCTCCCATTTGGTTGGTTAGTGCTGCTTCTCTTCATTTTTCTCCTCTTTCCTTTGTGCCTTCCTTCACTTTTCGATGACGTCTTTCTTCTCATTCTACCCTTTTGTCCCTCCCTCACACCTGTCTCTCCTTTTGCTGGGACTCTTAACACCTTAGGTTTCTTGATCCATAATGATGTTCCCATTGTTTCCTTTCTTTTTCCGTTGAAGGTTTATTCTTCTGCTCGAGCTGATGCTACTTTTGGATGATTTTAACTGTTGGCATACCCTTTGAGGTGATGCTCTGACGAATACTGTACCCCCAGCTGTCTGTTGGTACCTTTTGTCCTCTCTTCTCCATTGTGTCTTCTCACTTCCAGCGACCAGACTCATGTTGACTCATGCACTCGCACCATTTCCTGTATTGACCTTTCCTTTTGCTCTTCCTCCATTTATTTAGACCTATCATTGAGGGTTCCTGATGGTCATAAGTGACCATTTTCCCATTCTTCTCACCCTCTTTCCACCCTGTCCGACTTTCCTCTCGTTGGGGCCCTCCATTTTTGCGCCATCCTCTTGGACTCTGCCCACCTCTCTCTATTCCTTGCTATACCTCCAGTGTCGCGTGGAAGTGTGTTCCTGGTGGAATTCCGACCGTGCTCGGGCTGTATGCTGTAAGCATGCAACCTGGAGGAGACACCGGCACTGACTCCCGATTCCTTTCTTCTGTTTCGGTAGGCATGTGTGGTAGCCCATAGTGCAGGACATTGAAACAGTTGGTAAACTCGATTTCAAGAGAGGTCACTATGGGGAACTTCAAAATTTTTTTAATGAGTGTAATTGGACAGACTTACTGCTAGGCAAGGAAGTAAATGAAATGTATGCAAAATTTTGCAAAATATACGATGAAGGCACACAAACATTCATACCAAAACAGAGATGCAGGGCCAGAAAACAGGATTGGTTCAATAGAAATTGCGAGAGGGCCAGAGACCAAAAGACACAAAAATGGAATCAACACAGGAAAAGGCCAAACCCCCAAACATACCAGCGATACAAAGATGCGAGAAACAACGACACGGCAGTGAGGAGAGAGGCAGAAAGAGATTTTGAGAAAGGGGTTGCAGACAAATGTAAAACAGAACCAGGTCTATTCTATAAATTCATAAACAACAAATTGCAGGTAAAGGATAATATTCAGAGGTTGAAAATGGGAAATAGATTCATGGAAAATTCAAAGGAAATGTGTGAAACATTAAAGGAAAAGTTCCAAAGTGTGTTTGTACAAAATGAAATCTTCAGGGAACCAGACAATAAAAATTCCAGAGAACAACATAGAGCGTATAGAGGTGTCTAGAGATGAAGTGGAAAATATGCTAAAGGAGTTAAGTAAGAACACAGCAGTTGGCCCAGATGGAGTTTCACCATGGGTTCTGAGAGAATGTGCACCTGAGCTCAGCATTCCACTTCAACTGATTTTTCAGGCATCCCTGTTTACAGGAGTTGTAGCTGATGTGTGGAAAAAGGCTAACATAGTTCCAGTCTACAAAAGTGGAAGCAGGGAAGATCCCCTTAATTATAGACCTGTATCATTGACAAGTGTAATAGTCAAAATATTGGAAAAAATAATTAAAACTAAATGGG
This sequence comes from Procambarus clarkii, assembly GCF_040958095.1. Classification (NCBI taxonomy): domain Eukaryota; kingdom Metazoa; phylum Arthropoda; class Malacostraca; order Decapoda; family Cambaridae; genus Procambarus; species Procambarus clarkii. Next base: position 566,813 of record NW_027189206.1, on the reverse strand, counting down.
TAGAACACCTGGAGAGAAATGATATAATTTCAGATAGACAGTATGGTTTTCGATCTGGAAGATCCTGTGTATCGAATTTACTCAGTTCTATGATCGAGCCACAGGGATATTACAGGAAAGAGATGGTTGGGTTGACTGCATCTATCTGGACCTAAAAAAGGCTTTCGACAGAGTTTCACATAAGAGGTTGTTCTGGAAACTGGAAAATATTGGAGGGGTGACAGGTAAGCTTCTAACTTGGATGAAAAATTTTCTGACATCGAAAAATGAGGGCAGTAATCAGGGGCAATGTATCGGACTGGAGAAATCACTAGTGGAGTACCACAGGGTTCAGTTCTTGCTCCAGTGATGTTTATTGTCTACATAAATGATCTACCAGTTGGTATACAGAATTATATGAACATGTTTGGTGATGATGCTAAGATAATGGGAAGGATAAGATATTTAGATGATTGTCATGCCCTTCAAGAAGACCTGGACAAAATAAGTATATGGAGCACCACTTGGCAAATGGAATTTAATGTTAATAAATGCCATGTTATGGAACGTAGAATAGGAGAACATAGACCCCACACAACCTATACATTATGTGAGAAATCTTTAAAGAATTCTAATAAAGAAAGAGATCTAGGGGGGTTCTAGATAGAAAACTATCACCTGAGGATCAAATAAAGAATATTGTGCAAGGAGCCTATGCCACGCTTTCTAACTTCAGAATTACTTTTAAATACATGGATGGCGATATACTAAAGAAATTGTTCATGACTTTTGTTAGGCCAAAGCTAGAATATGCAGCTGTTGTGTGGTGCCCGTATCTAAGAAGCACGTCAACAAACTGGAAAAGGTGCAAAGACATGCTACTAAGTGGCTCCCAGAACTGAAGAGCAAGAGCTATGAGGAGAGGTTAGAGGCATTAAATATGCCAAAACCAGAAGACAGAAGAAAAAGAGGTGATATGATCACTAAGTACAAAATAGTAACAGGAATTGATAAAATCGACAGGGAAGATTTCCTGAGACCTGGAACTTCAAGAACAAGAGGTCATAGATTTAAACTAGCTAAACACAGATGCTGAAGAAATATAAGAAAATTCACTTTTGCAAACAGAGTGGTAGACGGATGGAACAAGTTAGGCGAGAAGGTGGTGGAGGCCAAGACCGTCAGTAGTTTCAAAGTGTTATATGACAGAGTGCTGGGAAGACAGGACACCACGAGTGTAGCTCTCATCCTGTAACTACACTTATGTAATTACACCCCAAGCCACGGCAGCCAGGCCATAACATGGTAAAAGGCTTGCAACATGGTGTTCTATTAAACACACAGGTTTCCTGAGGCCTTAACCCTTAAACAGCGCATATCATATATACTGTATGTGATATCAGTGACAAAACCGAAACCGCGCACATCATTTATATATGCTTTCGTGTCTAGCGCTATAATTTAAACGCCCCGCCTGGGATAGGGGCAGCTATAGTACAGCCACGACCATTAGTTGCCAGATACCACCTAGAAAAAAAATCCAGGCCAACATTCTTGAGTGTTAGAGCATCAGTAATGAGCAAGCCACCAAGGCTGGCGCATGCAGCACAAGCTCACAGCACCACTGTTCAGCTTTTGACCACAGCATCGCGTACAAATGCCATAATATACATGATACTGCTATTATTTAGTGATGATAGTATTATAGAAGACCCCTGACTGTGATAAAACTGACCAGGATTCTGATAATAGCAGGGTTGTGGTGATATTTAGCACTGTGCTCCATGGAGGGAGGAGTAAGGCTGTGGGAATGAGGGTTGTGGTGTCGTCTTCTGACTGTGTGTGGCCACCTTTTATTGACTGCACTTACCATACCAGCTTAGTGGTTCGCTATGGTGAACACAAATGTAGATATTTATATATAACGTGTGTATAGTGTGAGATAACAGCAAGAGGAGTAGGTTGGGAGTCGCCATTTTGGTGAGGGATATGCATCGTCTGCACGACTTGTCATGTTGTTTACTGGTGGCCACTATGGTCTTTGAGGCACCATACCAGCTTATTTGTACAGGTATGGTGAATAAAACGGGTAGATACTTATATATAATGTGTGTATATAGCATAATAACACCACAAACGATATTGTTGGAGGACAAATATTAGTGCGTCTGGTCTTGAGGGCGGCCGTCACCAGCTGACTGTGTGAATAGCTACGTCTTTGTGCCTTTACTCACCATACAAGCTTAGATGTACAGTTATGGTGAACAAAACATGTAAATACTTATATATAATGTCTGTGTATAGTGAATAAATGTAAAAACAGTATTGTGGGAGGAGAATGAGGGTGTGAGAGGTGTTGTTGAGGGAGGGAGTGGCAACGAGTGGCTGGCTGGTATGTGGCGGTCACTCCTCGTTGCTTTTTGACTCTCAATACCAACTTAGTAGTTCGTTATGGTGAACAAAACATGCAGATACTTATATATAACCTGTGTATATAGTGTAACAACAGCAAACCCAATTGTTTATTGTTTTATGAACATAATAATTGAATCACTAATATGCACACTATAATTTTGAGTACTGCGATGGTTCACACATTTTATTATATAAATATACCACAATTCACTGTATGGAATAATATTACTGCAAAAAAATAAGAAAAAATCAATCGGAGACATTGAAATAATTAGGTAATAATATATTTGTGGCAACTGCCGTCTGACAGCTCAGGCGGAGTAGACCTCATCTGGCAAAGGCTCTGTCAACGCCCCTTTTTTGCCAGACTTCTCTACCCTATTGCGGCTAAAATATGCCACCTGCGATTCTTTTGTTATTTTTTCCGTGATCAGGGAACAAAAATGAACACTTCTATAAGACGAAAGATTTTTTTTGGATTTTTTGTTGTTGTTGCGCCTGTGGGTGTTAATTCCATTTGGGCCCCTAGCGGTTTGAGGGTTAAGTAAATTCTATTTTACCTCATCCATTCACCCTGAGGAATGTTTTGTTCCATAATATATACAATACTGTAATGTTAAAATATAATCTTGGGTAACAAATCTGACATACATTTTTCCCCAACAGAAACAATGGAAAGACATAAAGCACCGCTATGGAAGCGCAGCGTCTGAAGAAGAAGAATAATGGGTCATTGAAGAAGCTGCTGGTCATTGCATCGCCTTCATTCTCCTGCACAGTGCTTCTAACGTCCTGGAATATTTAAGAGTTCATCACACTGTTGTCGCAATGAAAATAGACGAGGCAGTAATATATCTTGGTTCAGATATTTATGGATACTGCGTATCTTGCTTTTTTCCAATTATTTGATCTTAGCGTATACAGCAAGTATTGTGATGTGTAATTTAATAACAAATAGACCTTAAATGTGTTACCTGTAGTCAACAGGTCATTTGTATAAACTCGACTAAGCATCATCTGTATATTAGTGTAAATGAAAACTTTAAACACTGGTACAGTACCTTTCTTTTTTCCCCAAGATCAATACATAAGAACATAAGCATGAAGGTAATTCCAGAAGGCCTATTGGCCCATACGAAGCAGCTCCTATTTATATCCACCCAATCACATTCATATATATGTCTAACCTATGCTTGATACAATCAAGGGATCCTATTTAAGATATATATGTAAAGAGTAATGGAGCATACATACTGTTGTTTCTATTTGTTCAAAACAATCTCCTTGCCGATAATCTTACAGGGTGATTACCTCCAGCAGTTAGCTGCACATGATCTATATATTCTGGTCACTGAAATACTTGTGTAACCTGCATGTTACAATTTTTTGTATGTCAAGGAATACTAAATGGAGAATAGACTTCACTCGTAATCTGCTCTCAACTTGGTATTCCTCTACATTGTTAAAACTTGATGATCAACCCAACTAATAGGTTTTGTTGAGTTACTAAATTCCTGGTCTGTAGACCACCTTTTATTAAGTGCCATTTGGTAAAGTGTCTCCCAGGTGTGTGTAATAATGCTACTAGTTGTAATGGACCTCTTGTAATGGCTAATTATGGTCAACACCATTGTTACCATGTATAATGTACATTCTCTGGTCAACACCACTGTTACCACATGTAATATATGTACAACATGGAATAAAGTGAAGCTCCGCCCAGGCAGTGAGACAACCCCCTCAGGCTGTCCCATGTGGGTGTCCGCCCTGGCAGTGTGATAACCCCCTCAGCCTGTCGCATGTGCATGTCCACCCTGTATTGGGAAGGCGGGGGATTTTGCCCAAAAGAGAGCTGGTTATTGCACCAGATCGTTACTTGCGTACAGGCGAACCGAGACCCCATTCACTTCCTGATAGGAAAACAGGCGACCTTGGCAGCCACACTCCCGCTATCGTCGGTCGACCAGCAATGGACACTGGAGTGTTTGCAATTAACTGGGATTAATTATTATGCAATAATGCAATTAACATACAATTAACCTTGTATGCGTCTTGATCTTGGATAGGGGTTCAGGATCTTTATTTAGGGTGCAGCTCCAAAACTGGCCTCGTCTTGAGAACACACCCTACTCGAACCCCTGTGACGTCCCACTCTCCTTGTTTGGGATGGTCTCCTAAATCCCCTTTTAGTGAATTATCATCCACTGTTACCCTCTCTCACTTTCCGGGAAACCTCACCAGGACGAGAGCAAAGACCAGCTGTTAATAAACATTTAATACATAAAAACATACATAACAAAAGATATATAATAATAGACCTTATTATAATATATATATATTATATATATAAGAAAGTTGAGGGTACCACCTTTGATGCAAATGTGGGGACCCATAGTCTCCGAGAAGAAAATAAGGAGTATTCAGAGAAGACCTTGTGGATTCTCACTGAACACTTTAATATTTTTGTCTCCTACCACTCCAATTCTTTTGTATATACACATATATATTTGTTTTATTTAAACTTTGTTATAAAAAAAGGAGTTGCATAATGGGTGCAAAGATGATTATCATAAGTTGTCAAGTTCCTCCAGCTCCTCAGATGGTGGGCAGGAACCCTGAATACAGTGTGCATTTCCCCTCTATCGCCACACTGAGGCACTGGAAAAGGAAGCTGGCAGCTCTAGGGGTCTCTTATTGTATTGTTTCAATTAGCCTAGAACCCAGTTCCTTCAAAGAGCTAATGGCACTCTTACCCCAGGCGCCGAGTGTCTCCGAAGCAATGGGGACAAAATTGTAATGGCAATCCAGCTCTCTGCATTTACGAGATTTGGCTGATACCCTGTTGAGTGGCAGCGTCACCTGGTTGTGCAACACTGAAGTCAGTGTAGATGTTAACCAGGATTGATACGCACGTGTAGACCCACACCAATTGCTTGCCATTTTTCCAGGGGTTCACTTCTCACCTAGTTGTGTTTGCGGGGGTTGAGCTCTGGCTCTTTGGTCCCGCCTCTCAACTGTCAATCAACTGGTGTACAGATTCCTGAGCCTACTGGGCTCTATCATATCTACATTTAAAGCTGTGTATGGAGTCAGCCTCCACCACATCTCTGCCTAATGCATTCCACCTGTTAACTACTGTTGACACTGAAAAAGTTCTTTCTAACGTCCCTGTGACTCATTTGGGTACTCAGTTTCCACCTGTGTCCTCTTGTTCGCGTACCGCCAGTGTTGAATAGTTTGTCCTTGTTTACCCTGTCAATTCCCCTGAGGATTTTGTAGGTAGTGATCATGTCTCCGCTCACTCTTCTGTCTTCCAGTGTCGTAAGGTGCATTTCCCGCAGCCTTTCCTCGTAACTCATGCCTCTTAGTTCTGGGACTAGTCTAGTCACTGATACCATCTGGGTGACCAATAAGAGCATCAGAGTTACAGGGCATTGGGTAACGGAGCTCTCTCTCGGCTGGGCATCCAGTTGTGGTGAGGCTCCTCTTGATGATTTCGTTAACTTTACTATGCCTCGAGTGCCACCCCCCTGTGCTTTGGCAGAGTAGGCCATCTTGTTATATAAAAGGAGTGTCTGTACTATGGGGAATCTAGTGCTATTCAGTGGTAAGGTCAGTCAGAATAAAGATGTATCTATTTGGGGAGATCAGTAAGGCCCGGCCCCCATGGAAACTAGAAGTAGTGCTGACTACTTGGCTACACAACAAGGTCAGTTTAGGGAATGATCAAGATCTCCTACACAGGAAGAACGATACTCTTATAATTCATGTACTTATTTATTAACCCCTTAACAGCCCCCCATATACATTCACACCAATAACAATAATAATAATAACTTTACCACAGTACCTTACGTTAAAAGCCTTGGTCCACATAAGCAGGATACAAGGTATTACACTGAACACAAGCTAGGGTAAAGCTCTACTATTGAATAACTTGAAGTTAGAGTCAGCTTAGGGTAGGGGGACCACGTGGTTCCAATGGAACCCCCTTTAGAATAACTAGTAATATAAACTCTAAAAACACCTACTACACACAAAGTATACTACTCTACACATAGAACATGAATATGCCAGAGATTGAATAATGTACTCAGTATATACTTACCTTGAACAAGACACAGAAATAAGGAAACGAAGAGAAAGGAGAGGAGGTTCCTTTCACCACAGCCAGCAACCAGAGATGGCCGCTTCAGCCCAGATCAGCCTCCCGCATTCGTGTGGTGCCGGGAAGAGCCTAATTGATCGTGCAGCTATACACATTAAAACATTTTCCCTATGCCTCCTATTGTTACTTAACTCGTTCTAAGGATAGTTAATCTTATAACAATGTTACTTAATCCACAACAAGCTCGAGAGTCTGACTGCTTTGTGAGCAACAAGAATTGTCTTACGTCTGGCAAGGAAGATACGAACGATTGCACATCGACAAGCGTGTCCACTACTACAAGGTAGTTTATTTAGTTCAATTTTGACCTCTGGTTTCCAACTAAAGAACCCAGGGTCGTAACAGCCATGGTGGTCTTACCTGTTGGCCACCACCTCGCCGCAAATACACCTATATTTGGTGTGGATTGGGGCAGCAATGTGGAGGGCCACAGCAATTCGGAGGGATTGTGGTGTGGGACATTTGGGGCTTGACTCTATTTGTTTAATTATTAAAGTAATGAAATCAATTACGAAGGACCACCCGCTTTTATAGTAAAGAGGGAAACTAATAAAAAGTGATGATTAGAAATTCCTAGAAGAACCAGTATCTATGGATAAATATTAGGAAATATAATCACTTAAGTAATTAATGGGCTGTATAAAGAATTTACTTGAATCAAAGTCTCAAACACCTACATTGGGGGGTTATTGCTAGAACTTCATATATGTCTAGGAACTAGTGTGGTTCGTGCACCAGTTCATTGTGTAATAACCTATTCTTATGACCAATTAAAGAATCAATAGAAAATTTATCACCAGTAAATATATATATATCAGTAACATCAGAAATTAATCATTATAATAAACACGTATTATCTCCAGTGTACATAGTATTCCATTAAAAGATAAATAAATAATGAGAATTTGACTAATTAAGAGAATACGAAAAGTCTTAGCTTGAAGACGATTTCAAAGACATCAGTTACGAATCATCCTCGGGTTTTCCGGAATTCCTCGTAGAACACTGGGAGATGAATAACACGGGTAAGGTAACAGCTCGTGGATTCCTCACACTCGAGCTGTAATTTAAGGGATATTACGTAGCAATGTACTAGGCTACTAAAATATCTATATTCATGGAAATGGAAAATTAATTAGTTAAAATACTAACATGGGTTTTGTTTAAGTTGCTCGATGTAACGACAAGCTACCCCGCCTTATACAATCTCTAATGATGCATCAAAAGGGAGTTGTATATACTTAGCTAAAAGGGTACTGATTAAGTTGAGGCTTGCCGAAACCGCGTCACAAGCTCCACTCTCACAATGACGAACAAGTGGTTGATAGCTTGGCTTGAATGTCGACGCGTTTATCTGGCCGGCCACGACAGATCACGTAGAACAAATTAACTAGTTCTTTGGTGAGTATCAGGTTAAATCTTGCTGACAAATTCACCGTAACGTGTCTTAGACTCTGACACCAAAACAAGTTGCTCAATTCTGCAACAAGTAACTTCACGCCGCACGCTGGCGACTTCTCCTCGAGCAGCCGTTGCCACACACAAATGGCGTCTCCCTCTCCCCGGCGTCTCGCATTCGCCACAGAAATTATTTATCACGAATAATATTATTTCGCGCAGTTGTGGCTAAAATGCTTTAATAAAGACTGGGTTGTAATTCTAGGGAATTAAATATTATTACTTTCTCGTCTTATGGTGGTAAACAAGAAATGGAGAAGATTTTAGTTTTCTCCATGGCATTCACGAGTGATGGTAAATTTATTACTTGATAACAATTGTAACTAAAAACTCGATTTGGAATTATTTGGGAGTTATGTTACCCGTAAATAATTATCACACGGAATACTGATGATTTTAGAGAATCACATTCAGTTCTCTGACACACTGGATATAAATGTGTTTAACTAGGTAGAATCTGACGCAATACCTGGGAGTACCTAGGTACCTGGGAGTTAGTCAGCTGTCACGGGCTGCTTCCTGGGGGTGGAGGCCTGGTCGAGGACCAGGCCGTGGGGACACTAAAGCCCCGAAATCATCTCAAGAAGATACTGGAGCTTGGTTTCATAAGAATTCCAGCATCATTATACAGATATGATTATTAGTTCATGTGAACCCTACTGTTAGTAAATTTTAGTAACTACAGTAATGAGTATATTTTATCACTATTTTATAATAATACAATAATATTGTATTAGTGTTGGAAATTTCCAACATAACTCCGGGGGGAGATTTATCGGGTCGCAGTGTAATGTTGAGTACTGACATACCCATCCCGAAGTTAGTATTAATATTAGTATGTTAGTACACACATAACGGATGTCCCGGAATTGTCAAGGACACACAAGAAATTTAAGTCTTGCAAATTTCATGTTGAATGGAACATGTTATTATGAATCATCTAAAGTTAGTAACTAAGAAAGCCTACAATAAACTCTGTGACTGGTGTCGCTATGACAGGTAATGTTTATGTTACTAAGTCTTAAAATCTAGTAAACTCTCAGATACTCTAGACGAAATGATGTTATTAATAGCCTATACAACAATTAAGAATTAAATCACACAATTCAAATAACTGAGAATCTACTGTGATGAGAATGTTCTGGGTCATGGTGACTTGTAACGATTTGTTACTTGACATCACACCACAGCGTCATCATGATTACTTAAATTGGATGGGAAGGTATTTGCTCTTGGTCAGAGCTATAATAGGCTTGTAGTTTCCACTTGCATTGTTGAGCAGCAGCTCTAGTGGGGCGGTTGCTCGGTGGATCAGAATTGCTGTCCTCGGAAACTACTGGTGAAGCTGGTTCTGGTAAACACTCTCGTTCTGCTAATTCGAGAGGTACCAACTTCTCTAAGGTTTTCAGGGTAGTGTTGCCTCGGCACAAAACTTTCACTACTCTCAGGATACCTTGGTGATCTGGGTGGATAGCAACAATTTTGCCTATGGGCCACTCTGACCTTGGTCCATCACTGTCAACCAATACTAGATCTCCTGGTTTAAGCTGTACTTTATTATAGGGACTCGAAGCTCCGTAGTGGTACTCTCGTAGAGCTGTGAGGTACTCTCGAGTCCACACCTCATTCCACCTTTCAATTACTCTTGAGAGATGTTGGTAACTTTCTACTAAGTCACTCCTGGTTACATACCTGGTTGATACCTGGTTGATGGGGTTCTGGGAGTTCTTCTACTCCCCAAGCCCGGCCCGAGGCCAGGCTCGACTTGTGAGAGTTTGGTCCACCAGGCTGTTGCTTGGAGCGGCCCGCAGGCCCACATACCCACCACAGCCCGGTTGGTCCGGCACTCCTTGGAGGAATAAATCTAGTTTCCTCTTGAAAATGTCCACGGTTGTTCCGGCAATATTTCTTATGCTTGCTGGGAGGACGTTGAACAACCGCGGACCTCTGATGTTTATACAGTGTTCTCTGATTGTGCCTATGGCACCTCTGCTCTTCATTGGTTCTATTCTACATTTTCTTCCATGTCGTTCACTCCAGTACGTTGTTATTTTACTGTGTAGATTTGGTACTTGGCCCTCCAGTATCTTCCAGGTGTATATTATTTGATATCTCTCTCGTCTTCTTTCTAGTGAGTACATTTGGAGGGCTTTGAGACGATCCCAATAATTTAGGTGCTTTATTGCGTCTATGCGTGCCGTATATGTTCTCTGTATTCCCTCTATTTCAGCAATCTCTCCTGCTTTGAAGGGGGAAGTAAGTACTGAGCAGTACTCAAGACGGGACAACACAAGTGCCTTGAAGAGTACAACCATTGTGATGGGATCCCTGGATTTGAAAGTTCTCGTAATCCATCCTATCATTTTTCTGGCTGTCGCAATATTTGCTTGGTTATGCTCCTTAAACGTTAGGTCGTCCGACATTATTATTCCCAAATCCTTTACATGCTGTTTTCCTACTATGGGTACATTTGATTGTGTTTTGTACTCTGTATTATGTTTAAGGTCCTCATTTTTACCGTACCTGAGTACCTGGAATTTATCACTGTTAAACATCATGTTATTTTCTGATGCCCAGTCGAAAACTTTATTAATATCAGCTTGAAGTTTTTCAATGTCCTCAGCCGAGGTAATTTTCATACTGATTTTTGTGTCATCTGCAAAGGATGATACGAAGCTGTGACTTGTATTTTTGTCTATATCTGATATGAGAATAAGGAAAAGCAGTGGTGCAAGGACTGTACCCTGAGGTACAGAGCTTTTCACTGCACTTGGACTAGATTTTATATGGTTGACAGTTACTCGCTGAGTCCTGTTTGACAGAAAACTGAGTATCCAGCGTCCTACTTTACCGGTTATTCCCATTGACTTCATTTTGTGTGCTATCACGCCATGGTCACATTTATCGAAGGCCTTTGCGAAGTCCGTGTATATCACATCAGCATTCTGTTTCTCTTCTAATGCCTCAGTGACTTTGTCGTAGTGCTCAAGTAGCTGTGAGAGGCACGATCTTCCCGCTCGAAATCCATGTTGGCCTGGGTTATGAAGGTCATTGGTCTCCATGAAATTGGTGACCTGACTCCTAATCACTCTCTCAAATACTTTTATGATGTGCGATGTTAGTGCAACTGGTCTATAATTTTTTGCCAATGCTTTGCTCCCTCCCTTGTGTAGAGGGGCTATGTCTGCTACTTTAAGTGCATCTGGTATCTCCCCCGTGTCCAAGCTCTTCCTCCACACTATACTGAGTGCCTGTGCTACCGGCACTTTGCATTTCTTTATAAATATTGAATTCCATGAGTCTGGACCTGGGGCCGAGTGCATGGGCATGTTTTCAATTTCTTTTTCAAAATTTAGTGCGCTCGTGTTTATATCGTGTTACATGTGAAGGGTCGATGGGGTCCTCTTCTGCCAAAGGTATGAGAGGGCTCAGCAGGCCTCCATGTATCAAGTGGGAGGGACTCAGAGGTTCTCTCTGTGAGAAATCATCTGACAGGTATGTTAATGGGCGGTTATTGACTCGCGCCTCGATTTCCACAACAAGGGTTTGGAGTAACTAATTTTCTGTCGATGTAAGGTCTTTCTTAAAGACTTCTTGACAGTTCCTATCATTCGTTCGTAGAATCCACCTTGCCAAGGGGCTCTTGGAGCTATAAATTTCCAGTGGCATTGTCGTCTCTGCAGGACTGATTGCACTTCCGGATGATTCCATACTTCTCGCAGACAGGCTTCTCCTGCCACAAAATTTGAACCATTGTCCGATATCATTAGTTTGGGACAGGATCTGCGAGCTGCAAATCTACGAAAGGCTTGGATGAAGGCTTCAGCACTCATATCTGAAGTCACTTCTAGATGTACGCCTCTGGTGGTAGCACACGTGAAGAGGCAAATGTAAGCTTTCACTGGTATCTTATCTGGATTGCCAGTGAGAAGCAAGGCTCCTGTGTAATCGACACCAGTGGTTTCAAAGGGACGAAGATGAACCACTCTTTCTTCAGGGAGTGGTGGAGGTCCTGGGTAAGGACACACTCTAGCATCGTATCTTTTGCAGATTACACAGAATTTAATAATTGATTTGACTGTTTGACGACCTTGAGGAAGCCAGTATTTCTGTCTAAGGTCGGTGAGAGTGTCTAACACTCCACCATGTAAAGTACCATATTGATGGTGATGTAAAACTAGAAGTTTGGTAATGATGTGGTGACGTGGTAGAAGGATTGGATTCTTTGTATCCAGATCAATTTTTGCATGAAGCAAACGTCCTCCGCACCTTAATATATTATGAGTGTTGGCATCATACCAGATACCTAGAGACTTAGTTAATTTATCTGGAAGATTTTCATATTCGCTTCCATATGTCTCTTGCTGTGCACGTTTGATCCAGTAGAGGATAGGATTGGGAAACTTATGCCTGATTCCTATCTTAGCAAGAAAATCAAACACATGTGCTGTCACTCTTAATAACTTACTTAAGTTAGAATAATTGTGAGGATCAATAGCTAAGATTCGATGAGGTTCTGGTTCTTTCATGGGAGTGGTGATATTGGTCACTATGACTTGTGGCTTTTGTTTGGGCCACTGACCACCAACAAGCCATGAAGGTCCATTGAACCACATCGAAGACTTGATAAGTTGTTTTAGTGTTAATCCTCGAGATAAATAATCTGCAGGGTTGTCCTTAGTAGGAACATGTCTGAATTTATATCCAACAGATAATTCATGAATTTCCCTAACACGATTACTGACGTAGGGAGTTTTATTATTGTTGTTTCTTACCCATTGTAAGACTGCCTCATTGTCTGACCACACGACAATCTCACCAAAGTGGATATTATTGAGCGTTTTGGTCAGGCAATGAGCCAATCTTACTCCCACCAGCAATGCAGTCAACTCCATTTGAGGTAAAGATCTCTTCTTAATGGGAGCAACTCTTGCTTTAGATGTGAGCAAAATTGATTGTGCACTATTAACTAAGTAGGCTACAGCGCCATACGCTTTGCCAGAGGCATCGCAAAAAACGCAAATTTGTGGGCAAGTTTGGTCCTGAAGCATTATGAGGAAATTTCAAAACACCTAACTGATTGAAATCCGTTGTGAGTATCTGCCATTTAGCTTGTAACTCATTTGGTAACGGATCATCCCATCCCATACGTTTCTGCCAGCATTCCTGCATTAGGAGTTTGCCCCTTATTAATATAGGACTAAGTAAGCCTAAAGGGTCAAATGGTTGACTGACATACGAGAGTAATTTTCTCATGGTAAGGGATGAATTATCGGTTTGCACTGACTTGACATTCATCTCGTCAGTACTTGTGTTCCATTCCACGCCCAGAACCTTTAATTGATTAGGTACTTGATAGCCTGGAAATTCTTTCTCGATTATCTGGTTTAATGATTTATTATTTGAGGCCCATAATTGTAGTGGCATATTGGCTCCTAATAACTCACGGTTAGCCTCATGGTAGATTTCTACCAAATTAGATTGATCATTTGTAGTTCCCTGGAAATTGTCGACATACAAGTTGTCACTAATTTCTGCCTTATAAGGGCTATTTGACTTCCTCAAATGTGTATCTAATGTTGCTTGCAATAGAAATGGGGAAGACGTCGCTCCGAATAATACTGAGGCAAAACGATATGTGATGATATCACTGTTAGGATCCAGTGGGTCCTTAATCCAGAGAAACTTGGTGTAGTTACGATCCTCTTCCTGTAAACCTACTCTAAGGAAAGCTTTACTGATATCAGCAGTATAAGCAAAAATACCAGTGCGGAATCGTAATAGCACATCATGTAGCCTTTGGGTTAGGCTAGGTCCCGTTTGGAGACATTCATTCAAAGACACACTGCTTGGCTTCAATTTAGCACTACAGTTGAAGACAATACGTATTGATGTCGTCAATGAATCTTTCACCACAGCGTGATGGGGTAAATAGTGACCTATTTTCCGGTCATCATTATCAACAACTTCGATAAATTTACTGTTGAGTTGTTGTTGGATTAGTTGATGATACATGTTCAGTTTGTCTGGCTGCTTCTGTAGTCGTGTTAATTGAGACTGCAATTGTGAGGCTGCCATGAAATAATTAACTGGAAGTTGTGGATGATTCAACTTCCATGGTAGTCTCACCCAGTATTGTTTATCTTTATAGATAACTGTATCCAGATATTGCTGGTAAGTCCACATATCATCAGGGCTTGGTTGTTCAGGGATAATACCTAAAGTGTCTAAATTCCACAGACGATGTACAGGTGGATCCGACTCAATATCTTCAGATATTTCTCTGAAATGTAGGGGTGACTGTTCCAAGCCTAGTCACGCCACTATTATATTGTTAGATTGTTGGTTGTTTGACGCTGGATTTTGTTGGAAAAGCACCGGTCCAGTAAGCAATTTGCCTCCAGCAGATGACAACAAATTCATTCCGAATTGTCTGGTGCATCCCGTTATAAATTTATAATAATGGTCAGCGCCTATAAGTATTCCAACATCAGTGAGGCAGTCAGAATTTATTTTGTAATCTGCTAGCCTCATGCGGTTGCGTTTAAGATATTTCGCAGTGCGAGCTAATCCTGTGACCTGCAGGTCTGTAGGAAGTTTATCTACTACTACCGCTTGAATTGGACTAGTGGAAGATCCAAGTCTCACTAATACCTTAACTACTTGGTATTCACGAGGTCCACTATTAATCAAGAAACCAGAAATATTCAATCTCACACTTTTGGCAGGTTTTAATTTTAACTGCTCGACTAATTGTTGTGTAATGAAGGTTTTCTGTGATCCTTGATCAAAAAGACCTCTAGTGTTAACTCTAGATTTCCTGTTTATTAGTCGAAGTTGAGCTGTAGGCAGAGTAGTATTATTGCCTGACTCGGTAGCAAGTACATTTATTTCTTGATGTACTTTGCAATATTGTACTGTAGTAGAATTCGTGGAATTCTCCCCAATTGTCATGGATTGGGTAGAAGTTTTTCTACATAAGGCATAGTGATGTACACCTTGGTTGCATCTACTGCATGAACGTAGTTGCACTACACATTTTTTGGGGTCATGAGAGTCCATATTGCACTTGGTGCACCTGTGTATTTCTTGCAACCGTTTAATCCTGGTATTAAAGTTAGGATAAACAGGGCATTGGTAGGTGGCATGTCCTTGACTACAGAACAGACACCTTCTCTCTCTGGTTGACTTTGTCTCTTTAGCAGACAAGTCATTGGTTACCTCAGAGGGAGATACCGAATAAGTACCTACATTACCACTCCTCTTTCCAGTGGATGGAGCAGTCCTAGATTTATATTTATTAGACTTATTCAAAGTCGGTTTGGGTTTGACTGAAGTGTCAATATTAGGTGGTTTAGACTCAGATTTAATCTTATCATGGGTCTTCAACCTGTTAACCGTTATTCTCAGTCCCTCGAATATTTGGTCAAGAGTGAGAAACTCGGTTTTATAGTGTGAGCAGATCTCTGTTAAGATATTTCGAGGTAATTTCCTCTGCAAAAGTAACTTGATTGACCATTCTGAGGCTAGTATATCAACTTTAGTACCTAAGGCTTTCACTAGAGACTCTACTTCTAGTCTGAAGCTTTGAAGTGAGTCTGGTCTGTTATTTGGTGCATTCAGATCTAGCAACTGGTAATAAAGGTTAGCTATACTCAACTCTTTGTTGTAATAGTTCAACTTCAGCAGTTTTATAGCTTCCTCATAATTACTCTCAGTGAGAGCTAGGTTATGTATGACCCTTTTAGCCTCTCCTTTGAGAAGACTAAGCAGGTATGAGAATTTAGAAATCTTGTCAAGAGACGATTTCTTATGTATATGAACTTTAAATGAAGTCCAAAAGTTGTCCCAATTTTCTGTATCCAGCCCTGTAAATGTAGGTAAGTCTAAAGTAGGTAAACGAACCTCAGGTAATTGGTTACTGGATTGAGACATAGCATTATTTGTATTAGATTTAGATTGTGTTACTAGATTGGATAGCATGTAAAGTTTATCTTGAGTCTCATCTTCATACTGGGAAATATCTACTATAATTCGATCCAATTCATCAGGATCAGTTTCTATGGTATTCAGTAGATCAATATAAGACTGACTTGTAGATTTAACTTGATTAAATTTCAGTTCAGCCACTCTCACTGATGTCTCTAATTGATAAGAATCAAGGGAAGTTGCTTTAGATAAGCCCTCAGACTTGTTAATTAGTCTGGTTAAATGACCTTTGAGGCCAATATAGGTTCTCCTTAATTGTTCAGGAGTAGCCATGATGGGCTTAAGTCCAAACTTCATGGGATTGGAATAGGTATTACTAATGAAGCTTGGGTACTTGTTCATTAGTTGACAAGTAATATTAAATATAGCCTAATTTAATGTGGCTAAATTATACTCTACCTCACTCGAGGTTAAATGTACCTACCTAACAACAAGTAGCTAGTTATTTTGAGCACTGTTTGAACTTCACCATTAACTTTCGTCCGGTTAGCTCTTCTATATCACCATTAGATGTAATAGTGATCATCCAGCAATACTCAAAATAGATACACACAAATAATGAGTACAAGATGAAATAATATGGAGATACTCTAATTAGAGTTATCTCAAAGTTTAATCCCACCCTTGATAGGGTCAGCACAAAAGGTATAATACATATACTACTGACTAGCTTAAGTCTAGTCGTGATAATTCCTACCTAAGAAACTACAATTTTATTTAGTCTGAGTTTGTGCCAAATTCAGCACAATCACAGTCTAAATTTCTACCTAATAAGATTGGTAAAGATTATTGAGGTGCAGTAATGTGAATATAATTGTGCTGTATTTTTGTTTTTTTGGATTTTAAGTGTGCACTTGCACACACAAGTGAAAACAATTATGTACAGTTAAGTTTGGCTTGCTAGCCACAGCCGTTTGTGATAATTAATTGTGTTGATCAGTTTGTCAACTACATGTGACCTAGACTCACCTGACAGGTGTACACCGTCTCTTGCCAGGTTTTGTCTATATGGTCTGGCTGTAAATTGGATATAAGTGGCATCCAATCTCACTCGTTTTTTCAGCCTGAAATATATGTATTTGGCAGCTCTCTGGTAGTATTCTGGTGTTACTCCCCAACGATTATCTTGACTTGGTTGGCGAGGTTCCACTAATGTGAATACTACCGAATTGCTGATGAGTTTAAATGAAGAAATTATGGCTTTAAGGTGATTGATCACCTCAGCTGGATGACGAGTAGGATGGATGTCATTACCACCTAATTAAATAATGGTTAGATGGTGTGGCCACTCTAACGCAGGTGTTAGTGTGGAATTGTTATAAAAGTTATGAGCTGTTGCTTTTGGTGACCTAAAGATTCTTACTTCAGTATGAGGTATAGGTCTAAGTGTTGTGGGTAATTGACTGTGTCCCACGAGTGCTACCTTATAAATGAGGTGTAAGTAGCAATGACTTGGTGTGACTTAGGGTAACCTATGTGTTACGCTGTTGGTAGACACAATTAATTAAAATGGTTAGTCTAGACTACTTCACACAGTGATTAGTTATTACTAATTAGTATGTTTTTTTATATTTTATGTTTATCTGGTTCGAAGGACTATAATGTGGGACATTTGGGGCTTGACTCTATTTGTTTAATTATTAAAGTAATGAAATCAATTACGAAGGACCACCCGCTTTTATAGTAAAGAGGGAAACTAATAAAAAGTGATGATTAGAAATTCCTAGAAGAACCAGTATCTATGGTTCACAAGTCGAGCCTGGCCTCGGGCCGGGCTTGGGGAGTAGAAGAACTCCCAGAACCCCATCAACCAGGTATCAACCAGGTATGGATAAATATTAGGAAATATAATCACTTAAGTAATTAATGGGCTGTATAAAGAATTTACTTGAATCAAAGCCTCAAACACCTACATTGGGGGGTTATTGCTAGAACTTCTTATATGTCTAGGAACTAGTGTGGTTCGTGCACCAGTTCATTGTGTAATAACCTAATCTTATGACCAATTAAAGAATCAATAGAAAATTTATCACCAGTAAATATATATATATCAGTAACATCAGAAATTAATCATTATAATAAACACGTATTACCTCCAGTGTACATAGTATTCCATTAAAAGATGAATAAATAATGAGAATTTGACTAATTAAGAGAATACGAAAAGTCTTAGCTTGAAGACGATTTCAAAGACATCAGTTACGAATCATCCTCGGGTTTTCCGGAATTCCTCGTAGAACACTGGGAGATGAATAACACGGGTAAGGTAACAGCTCGTGGATTCCTCACACTCGAGCCGTAATTTAAGGGATATTACGTAGCAATGTACTAGGCTACTAAAATATCTATATTCATGGAAATGGAAAATTAATTAGTTAGAATACTAACATGGGTTTTGTTTAAGTTGCTCGATGTAACGACAAGCTACCCCGCCTTATACAATCTCTAATGATGCATCAAAAGGGAGTTATATATACTTAGCTAAAAGGGTACTGATTAAGTTGAGGCTTGCCGAAACCGCGTCACAGCTCCACTCTCACAATGGCGAACACGTGGTTGATAGCTTGGCTTGAATGTCGACACGTTTATCTGGCTGGTCACGACAGATCACGTAGAACAAATTAACTAGTTCTTTGGTGAGTATCAGGTTAAATCTTGCTGACAAATTCACCGTAACGTGTCCTAGACTCTGACACCAAAACAAGTTGCTCAATTCCGCAACAAGTAACTTCACGCTGCACGCTGGCGACTTCTCCTCCTCGAGCAGCCGTTGCCACACACACAATGGCGTCTTCCTCTCCCCGGTGTCTCGCATTCGCCACAGAAATTATTTATCATGCATTTATTATTTATCATTATTTATCATATTATTTCGCGCACTTGTGGCTAAAATGCTTTAATAAAGACTGGGTTGTAATTCTAGGGAATTAAATATTATTACTTTCTCGTCTTATGGTGGTAAACAAGAAATGGAGAAGATTTTAGTTTTCTCCATGGCATTCACGCGTGACGGTAAATTTATTACTTGATAACAATTGTAACTAAAAACTCTCGATTTGGAATTATTTGGGAGTTATGTTACCCGTAAATAATTATCACATGGAATACTGATGATTTTATAGAACCACATTCAATTCTCTAACACACTGGATATAAATGTGTTTAACTAGGAAGAGTCTGGCAATACTGGAGCTTGGTTTCGTAAGAATTCCAGCATCATTATACAGATATGATTATTAGTTCATGTGATCCCTACTGTTAGTAAATTTTAGTAACTACAGTAATGAGTATATTTTATCACTATTTTATAATAATACAATAATATTGTATTAGTGTTGGAAATTTCCAACATGTGGTGCGAGACGTGTGCCAGTTGCCGACATTGGGGTTGCTAACAGGAAATCCCTGTAACACCATAAAGGTGTTTTGTTTAGTTTTATTTTATTACAAACATAGAGATACATGAGTCAGAGACAAGGATCTGAGAGGCGCCAGTTTGTCGGCCTGAAACTCACACCTCTAAGTGTTAATGACCACCAAGTGACCTGAGGTCAGCCATGAGAATTTCACCTTGCTCCCGCTTATCTTATAATTGTAGCCTGTTAGCCTTCAAACAGGCCGACGTTTAAGGTTTGGCTTGGTAGAGTGCCTGAGGCTATCTACTTGTGGGCGGAGTTAGCTACTAGGTTTCCCAATATATACTGAGGGAGGTGTAGAGAGAGAAGCAATAGGAGACCAGCCAGCAGAGCAGAGCAGAGGCCAGCTATCGAGATAGGCTGTCGCCGGACGGGGGGTGATGCTGCCTGACAACTGCAGACTCCCCTTCCCCCTCCCTCTCAATCCAGCTATAGGCAGACACTTGGTGAGTTGAGCATGAAAGGTGACTTGGTCGTGTTTACAAGTGTTGTGTGAGGATCAGGGGCAGTCAAATTGTAGGGTTCTCGAATTCTTGGATGATGACTCACTTTGCATATTAATCTTGAACACTCAGTTGAATTGCTTAAATTATGATACTTAGGTGAAATATAATTTATGAATTTATTATTTAAATTGTCTTTAACTTTGTTCCCTAGAGCTTTTGAGTTGAGATGAGAAAGCCTCTGCGGTTACTGGTTTCATGATTTTAATGAGTACATGATACAGATGGAACATACTAATAATGACCTCTTGATGACATTTGAGAATATTGTGATACAGACAAGTTCCATTCCTTGTCTTGTATGTAATGGTCTTGAATGGATGGTGGTAGCATTTCTTCTTCTACTATCTACTCTTCTACTTCCATTATCTACTTTTCTACTTCTACCTTTCTACTCCTCCTCCTCCACCCCTCTCCGAACTCTCCCTTTCAACTGATGACCCTCCTCGCTCCTCCCACCTCTCTACCTCTCTCACCCCAAACCCTCACTAATTACTTCATTATTCATCTCTTTCCTTTCGTTTTCTCTTATACGTTTGTGGCAGTGAAATGTGTTCTAGAGTTCTCTAGAGTTTCGGGTAGCTGATCAAGTTACGGAGCCTTGTAGTCCCCGCACCTAGGTAGTCAAATACCAAGGTTACAAGGTGTTGAACGAGAGAGGCTGCCGTAGGAACTCTGGGGGGTGCTCTAGAATAGTTAGCTAACTGAGGGCGGGATAACGGACTAAAGAGAGCTGTTTCCCCCGGCCTCGTTAGATAACTGGGGGGTGGTATAATGGACAAGAGAGAGCTATTTCCCCCACCCCCCCTGTTACATCCCCAGCTTGTGAGGCGAGCAATGTCGTGTTGTGTTGTTGCAGCAACTTGATCTACAATGGGGCCATCCCAGCTAGATTGCTTGTGGGCTTTTGAGATGGTGGTTGAAGTGATGGGCCTGCACGAGAGGCCCACTCGGTGGCACAGCATGTAAAATTGGGATCGTGTATGCCTGCCAGCTGATGTAAGTAGGCAGGTAGAATTAGCTTCACAAGGTCATCGGATGTCGAGGAGGACAAGAAGGCTGGTTACATCGATTTGCATTGCTGTTCGAACTCCGAGGGCATCAAGTCTTACTGGAAGAGAGGCTTGTTTCCACTGTAGGTCATCAAGAGAGGTTGAGGACTTTTTCTAATATATATTACACAGTATATTATATATAATATACTATACTTTTATCTGCTACAAACTGGTAGCACTCCAATATCATATCCTGACTTCACCAACTCTATATCAGGCTGCTGCTTGACTCTCGGTACTCAACCTACTGCCCTCTCACTGCTTGGGGATGAAATACATGGCACAATTATAATATATCTTCAACCAGCAATGAACATCAATCTCTGCTTGGGGCTGAAATACTTGAAGCATCTACATAAATATCCTCAACAAAAAAAAAAATCAATCTCACCTTACACTGCATCTAACATGCCAATAAGCAATCAAGCACTCCCCTCGTACATTAATGTGTCCACATGATCCTCTGTTCTTTTCCTTGGGGCCCCCTACCTGTCCAGCTCGTTGCTGCTGTGAGGGGGGCTTGGTGGGCGGCTGCTGGAGTGTGATGCTCCTTGGGGCGGTCCTCTGTCCTTTTGTAGCCTTGTGATCCTGTTGCTGTCCTCTCTAATTGTGCTGGACATCTTTTCCTTTTCCTTCAGTTTCTTTTTTCTCCCCCCTCTTCTCCTTTCTCATTGTCATTTCCCGCCGACCTTTTTGCCTTTTTTGGTTCTTCTTTCGGCCTTCTTTTATTTTGATGTCTGTGTGTTTGGGGAGGCATACTCTTGCACCCGTAGAACAGTAGTACCCAACGTCTTGAACGAGGGGACTCTTATTGTCAATCCCCCTTTCGTCACTGAACCCGATCTCGACCGACTGACGGTTCTTAAGGTAGCGTTTGTTGGGCATATTACTCACGACGCACCCCTAGGGGGCCCCGGCATGATCGGCGATAGCTTCTTGTTGGGTGTCCTGCCTCCAATTGTGGCTCCATGGTGGGTGTGGGGGCACATTCGTGAATGAAAGACTCCTCGTTTTTATGTCGGATAATGTTTCCCCTTGTACAAGAAGGCTCATGGGGTGGACGACCAAGCCCCCGAGTCATACGTGTTGGAAGACCAGGCCCTGTAGCCCCCGCTGCATTGGGCCCCGACCTTGACTCTCCTGACTACTCCCCTCAGCTTCCATCCCTCCTCTGCGGTAGGGTTGAGTTCCCAGCCCCCAGTGGTGACCACCTCATCCCCTGGCATGGCTTCGTCTCTCATTGTGACTACTGAGCCTTTTACCCCCTCTCACTCTGGGGGTTCTCAACGTCGTCCCCGCCACGGCCGCACTTGCACGATCCCTTCCCATACTAATACTTACAACGCCTTGTTTGGTCCCGCTACGTGAGCTAAATATTTTGATCTCCACCATCTGGATTCTAATCCTCCTGACGATTTCTCCCTAAATAAACACCTTGTTGATTCAGTAGATGCCTCTGTTACTTTTAACCCCCAAAATTATGGTACCCGTGTCGTTGCTGCTCCTCAGGATGCAGCTACCCGCTTAGCCGCTTTGTTCTGCATTGGGGAAACCCCTGTTCGGGTCTCCAAAAACGCTCTGTTAAAGGCCAGTGTTGGCACTGTTCTCCCACACCATGTTGCAACTGGTGTTAGGGACCTAAAAGACTGCCATGAGGATATTAAATATATCCTTGAAGCCGAAGGCCATTCTGTCCTCCAGGTGGACACGTTTACTCGACCCCCTCGTGGTCGTCGCCGTCAGCCCCTTCGAGTTGTAAAAATCACCTTTGAAAGTAGGAGCCCTTCCGCCCTCTATTATTCTTGCCGGTGCCTGATGCTCCGTTCAGGAGTACATTCCCTCTCCTAGACTTTGCAATAAGTATTGGAAGTTTGGGCACAGTGTCCTCAAGTGCACAAGTACTGTGTATCTATTCCCCATGTGTGGGAACGATGATCATTCTAAGTCCGAGCGCACTTCTCCCCAGGCTCGCTGCCTCAATTGCGGTGAGGCCCACCCTACCTTTTCACGCTCGTGTATACACTACAAACTCGAGGAAGCCGTTCTCAACTTGAAACAACATGATCGTCTGAGTTTTCCTGAAGTGAGACTCCAAGTTCGTCGTCTCACCCCTCTCGCGGGTGTATCCTATGCTCGCATGTTGAGTTCTACCTCTCCTCGTCCTTCCCACCTTCCTCGGTCTCACAACCGTTTCCAGGCCTTAGACCTGAACACGCCCTCCACCTCTACCCCCATTCCTTTGCGTCTTGTCCCAAAAGGTCTCCCTCCTGGTTCTCCATCTGGAGTTTCCCCCCATCCTGCCCAGTCCACCATGTCTCCTGTGTCTTCTTTCCCATCTCCCCCCACTCTTTCTTCCCAACCCTCCCCCCAGTTTCTTGACCCTCCACACCTCCTGTCTGTCCAGGCTGATATCCATCAACCTCCCAGCAATCTTCGTGTTGTTTGCTCCCGTTCCTCTTCTCCTGCTGAGACCATTGAGTCTGTTGCCTGGTACGTTGTTACTGGAACACCTGTCTCTTCGAGTCAGAAACGTAAGCCTGGCTCCTCTCCTTCCTCCCCAGCTGGTAAGAAGGTATCTTTCTTCCTCGCCCCCTCCCTCTGGCTCTATCACTATGTCCCCTCCCATTTCGCTGGTCGGGCCCCCCCTGTCCCTGATATGGAGGGTTCTTTCGCCCCCAATTCCCTCTCGGTTGCTGCCCTTGCTGAGGTGCACTCTCTGATTTCTGCCCCCCTCCTCGAGCTGTCCTTGACTGCCCCTCTCAGTTGTCTCCTCCTCCTCTGGACCCCGTCAGTCCGCCTCTGGTCTGTCCTCCCGCTCCCTTCCCTCCATCCTTACTAAGTTTACCCATGCCCCCTAACCCTGCTCCTGATCCTGAGATTCTTTAATAAACTGTGTTTTTTACCTTTGTTTCTTTATTGTTCTCTGTTACTGTCCTTTCTCCTTGATACTGTCTATTCTTTAGCGGAATATTCGTGGTTTTTATGCCAACTTCCATGAACTCCAACTTCTAATTACACAGTTTACGCCACTTTGTGTTTGTCTCCAGGAACCAATGCTTGGTGCTCGTCCTGGTAACTTTTGTTGTTATTCCTTTCTTTCTTCCCCCCCCCCCCAAGCTCTTGCTGGGGCCCATAACTCTACTGCTCTCATAATTTTTTCTGATATTCCCTTCGTCCCCCTACTTCTTCCGTCACCTATCCATTGTTCTGCTGCACGTGTTTTTGTGGGTAAATGTTATACAGTCTGTTCCATTTATCGCCCCCCAAATGTCCCGCTTTCCCTTCCTGATCTTAAGCACCTCCTGGACTCCTTGCCAGAGCCGGTGCTCCTTTTGGGTGATTTCAACTGTTGACATACCCTCTGGGGTGATGTTCTGACAAACACCCGAGGCCACCTTCTCGAACCGTTCATCCTCGCTTCTTTTCTATCTCTTCTGAATTAGGTGAGCCCACTCATGTGGACTCTCGGCCTCGCACCCTTTTCTGTCTTGATCTTTCTCTCTGCTCGTCGTCCTTTTACTTAGATTTCACGTGGCGGGTTCTTGATGACCTAAATAACAGTGATCATTTCCCCATCCTCGTCTCCTTTTTCTCTTTCCACCCTCCCCTCCCCTCTCCTTCTCTAGGTGGCAGTTTGCCAAGGCTGACTGGTGCCTATTCACCCTCCATGCTACTCTCTCTGACCTCTTCTCTCTGCCTCTTCCTCGCGCCCTCCTTTTTTATAACACTGTCTTTGACGCTGCCCTCTGCTCTATTCCACGCTCTTCCTCCCGGGGCACGCGGAAGTGCGTTCCCTGGTGGAATGTGGACTGTGCTCGGGCTGCCTGTAGCGTGCAGCCTGGAAGAAGCACCACCGCCGGCAGACAGCTGATTCTTTTATTTTGTTTCGGATGGCAAATGCGGTGGCCCGTAGGACCATCTGTACAGCTAAACATGAGAGTTGGAAATCTTATGTTTCCACCATTATGTCTGATACTCCTCTGCCGCAGATATGGAAGAAGATCCGCAAGATTGCGGGCAAGTTCGTTCCAGATGTCTCGCCGGTTCTCCACCTCCGTGGTACTCTTGTGGCGGACCCAGTGACGGTCGTGACCGAACTGGGTTCCCACTTTTCTACTGTTAGCTCTAGTTATCATCTTCCTCAATCCTTCCTTCTTCGTAAGCTTGTTCTTGAATCTTATCCTTTAGATTTCCACACTCATCTCCGCCTTCCCTATAACGATCCTTTCTCTCTTTCTGAACTTCAGTCTGCCCTGGCCCTCTGCGGATCGACGGCAGCGGGCTCGGATGACGTTCATTGTGAGAGGCTTCGCCATCTCCCTCTGTGCACGTCTCAGTATTTACTGAGTCTGTATAAATAGGTCTGGGAGTCGTCGTCCATCCCTGAGGACTGGCTCGATGCCGTTGTACTCCCTATTCGAAAACCAGGGTCTCTTGGTACTTCCCCTAAAGACTTCCGCGCTATTGCTCTCACGAGTTGTGTCTGCAAGCTCTTTGAGCGTATGGTAAATGTCCATCTGATGTGGTTCTTGGAACACCATCACCACCTCTCTCCTTCTCAATTTGGTTTTCGCAAGTGCCGCAGCATGACTGATGTCCTGGTGAACTTGGAGGTCTATATTCATACTGCTTTTGCTGTGAAGACCTCCGTTGTTGCTATTCTTTTTGAACTGGAAAAGGCTTATGATACGACTTGGAGATATCATATTCTGTCCCAACTTCGTTCTTTTGGCCTTCGTGGTAATCTCTCTCTCTTCCTCCAAAGGTTTCTCTCTCGTCGTACCTTTCAAGTCAGGCTTGGTGCCACTCTCTCTGCCTCTTTTCGGCAGTATGAAGGTGTGCCCCAAGGTAGTGTTCTGAGCACTACTCTTTTTCTGGTTGCCCTCAATGGTCTCCTTTCCTCCCTTCCTTCTGGCATCTTCTCCGCTCTTTATGTTGATGATCTTACTCTTTGCTGTCAAGGTGATGATTCGCCTCTCCTTCAAAGACGGCTTCAACTTGCGATTGATGCCGTGTCATCTTGGGCCACCAATCATGGCTTCAAGTTCTCTACTACTAAGACTTGTGCCATGAATTTTACTCGGAAGCGGGTCGTTCTTTGTCCCTCTGTCACTTTATGGTCATCCACTTGAGTACAAAGATTCCGCGAAGCTTTTGGGGTTATTCTTTGACACTCGGTTGTCTTGGTCGCCCCATGTCTCTTACCTTCGTGTTGAATGCTCTAAGGCCCTTAACCTACTTAAGGTTTTGCCCCATACTTCTTGAGGAGCGGATAAGCGCACGCTCCTCTATTTGCATTCCTCCCTCGTCCTGTCTAAAGTAAATTATGGTTGCCCTGCATACTCCTCTGCTTCTCCTACTCTTCACCGTCTTGATCCTTTGCACCATACTGGGTTGCGCCTCAGCTCTGGTGCTTTTCGTTCAACTTCTACCCTCAGCTTGTACGCTGACACTGGCTTTCTGTCTCTCCAGGACCACCGTAATCGCTACAGTCTTCGCTATCTTGCACGATCCTTACAGCATCCTCACTCTCGCCTCTATCGTGCTTTGACTTTTACCCCTTCTGTAGTTCCTGTTCCTCTTCAGCACCTTCCTCTTTCTGTCCGTTTGTCTTGCTTACAAGATTCTCTTTCGGTTCGTATTACCAAAGTTTCTCATATTGTTACATCCTTACCCCCGTGGAGGGTCCCTCTTTCCAAATTTTGTACTTCTCTGACCCGCATCACTAAAGCTTTTACCCCTCCTACAGTTCTGAAACGCCTCTTCCTTGAGCACTTTTCTTCTGACTCCCACTCCGTTCCCATCTTCACCGATGGTCTAAGTCTGCTGATGGTGTGGGCTACTCTGTTGTTTTTCCTGACCACACTTATATGTGTCGCCTTCCTCCGGAGGCTAGCATCTTCACAGCAGAACTTTATGCTATTCTCTATGCTCTTCGTCTCATGCTTTCCCGATGTCATTCCTCCTTTGTGGTGATAGTTGACTCTCGTAGTGCCCTTATGGCTTTAGGGTCCTTTAATCTGGTCCACCCGGTGGTCATCGAGATTCAACATTGGCTGTTTCTTATCTCCAGTAAATTTAAGTCAGTTGAGTTTTCCTGGGTTCCCAGCCATGTTGGTGTCTCTTTAAATGAGCGTGTGGATGCTGCCGCTAAGGAAGCTATCCTCACTTATCGTATCTCCCGTAAAGATATTTCTTATTCCGACTTTTACCCAGTTATTCATGCCTCCATCCTTGCTCGCTGGCAGAGTTGTTGGTCTTCTGTTATTGGTAACAAACTGCGTGCTCTTAAGAGTCGTGTGTCCCAGTGGCCTTCCTCCAACCACCATAACCGGCGGTGGGAAACGGCTCTGGCTAGGTTACGTATTGGCCATACCCGTTTAACTCATGGTCACTTAATGGAGCGCCGCCCTGCTCCTTATTGTCCAAATTGCATTGGCCCTCTTACGGTCATGCACATCCTTGTTGAATGTTCTGATTTCCAAGACGAACGTGTGTCTTGTTTTCCGACCGTCTCTCGTGGTCAATTGTCCCTCGGTAGAATTCCTGGTCAATCGAATACTTTTGATATCGTTCGCCTTATGCGTTTCTGTTCTCGTATTGGCATTCTTGGTGATATTTAGCGCCCTCTGATTACTCTGCACATTTGGTGGTGCTACATATCCTTCCCGGTTTGGTGCCTTCTTTTGATAATTACTTACTCTCTTCCTTGGGGCCCACTACCACAAACATATATCTGGGTCCTCCAAAAATCAGGTAAGGTACTTCTGCAGTTCTCCCAATCTGCTGCACATGAAGTCCAACTCCATCATCAGTGATCGAAGCTCGTCCACCAGCTTCACAAAGAAACGTGTAGTTTTCGTACACTACTTGAAGTTCAACTCCTCACCATGTAGTTCTGCTTTACCTCAGAGTTCAACATACACTTCTTCTTCTCCAACCTCGAAGTTCCTCCATTAACTTCTTTCCACACAAACCGCAGAATCTGTAATGTAAGGGCGCTCAACTCCGGCACCCCCAAAATGGCGTCCTTTAAGACGTCCAACAAAGTCACTTAATGTCTGCCTCACAGCTCTTCTGTGCCTGACTTGAGCTCTCCCAGTCACCTGGCAGGCTCCTCACAAAGACACCTGCTTATCCTCCACCCGAGGATACCATGATATAGAGTTCCACACAGGTTCGACCACCACTAGGCTTGAGGACGTCTCCCAATCTTTATACATACCGAGAGGTGACATGCATTGCACCTTTGGCAGCTTATTCAAGTTATGCACTGTAGCTGTCACTCATACACTTCATCCAGAGCCGCATTCTCCTATTTTCCTCAGACACTAGAACGCACGTTCACCTCTGACGACTGAGGCAACTCAAGTGGCGGTATTATGTCCGCTAGCTTCACATATTGTCACAAACTGTCGACATCCTTTCTTCACTAACATTGACAAGATGCTCATTCTCTACCTGTGTTATTTTATCACCCACTGGCGTTTATTATACATATTACACACAAAAATCACACTAACGTGATACATCAAATGAACAAATCCACAAGGGCCGTGACGAGGATTCGAACCTGCGTCCAGGAGCATCCCAGACACTGCCTTAATCTTCGCGAAGAGGGAGAACGGCCTATTGACATAGCTCGAGTGCATGGGGGAGTTGTGTAAAATCTTGCTTTGTGCCTCGGAGAGGCTACGGGATCCAGTAAATTCAGTAGAACTTCGGTTTCAACTCTTTTTAACCCTGTCGTAGCTCAGTCGATTAAGGCAGTGTCTGGGATGCTCCCGGGCACAGGTTCGAATCCTCGTCACGGCCCTTGTGGATTTGTTTATTATACATATATCTTCCTCTGACCGCTTTATTTCTTGTCTGGAAAGCAGAATAACTCTCATCAGGTAGACTCGTTCCTCCAAGTAACCTGGTCTGGTAACACTTATTTTTGAGTTATTCCCAGTGGAATAACTCAACACATTAACCACATTATCTTGTCCTTTGCAGCAGATGCTACAAACTCCCAGAGGTACTTGTAGCCGAGCCTAAGACTAGGAGTGGTAACATCTAGAAGTCTGCTAATCTTATTGGATGACCCATAGATGTGTGATTTTTGTAACATCTGCTGATGTAGATTTGACTAAATGTGAACTCTTTCAGCAGAACTATTCTCATACTTTGCGTCATTACATAATGGAATGGGAAAAAATTGCATAAATCACAGATAACACCATTAATGGTGTACAAGGAATGTGTAAGTACTTCATTCATAATAGTAAAGTAAATTTTATTCAGGAAAGTACATATATAGTTGATTTACAACCATAATGATGGATTTATAGATAGAGGTAGTACATACAATACCTAAAGCCACTAGTACGCATAGCGTTTCGGGTAAGATGAGGTGGGGGAAAACACTTAAACTAAAACTTAATAGTAATTGAGCTTATAGGATAAATTGCGTTGAACAAAAAATAAAAGATAAAAAAAGGTGGAACATGCTAGAAAATAGCCAAAATTCAAGTTGGTCAACAAACAGCATTGTTTAAAAATAGTAGGACATGGGTTGTCATTTAGGGGTAAGGTAGGTTACATGGAGTTAATTAGGTAGTACTTAGTTTTCATCTTAAACTGGTTGAGAGAGGTACAGCCTTTGGAATGATTGGGAAGGTCATTCCACATTCTGTGTCTCTTGATTACTAGAGCATTTCTAGTTTGATTAAGGTGTACTCTTGGAATATCAAAAAGGTATTTGTTTCTGGTGTGGTGCCCATGGGTTCTGTTACAACATTCTAAGAAGTTTTTAAGGTCAGGATTGACATTACAATTCAGAGGTTTAAATATATAGGGTACACATGAGAGGATGTGCAGTGAGTTAATATCTAACATATTCAGAGATTTTAGTAAGGGTATCGAGTGCTGTCTGGGGCCAGAGTTAGATATTGTTCTAATAGAAGCTTTGTGTTGGGTAATTAGAGGACGTAAATGATTTTGGGTAGTAGAACCCCAAGCACAAATACGATAGTTGAGATAAAGATAGATGAGAGAGTAATAACTATTTGAGTGCCTGAGCCTAACCTAACTTAATCTAACTTTGTTCAAGGTGCTGTCTCTGCCTTACCATTTACCTAATGTTCTCTCATTCATATAATTTCCTAAATAATCAGTCAAGTCTCCATGCACTTATGCAAGCATCGACCTCAGTATCATTGTAAAATCTTACTCTTAAATCTAATCTTACCCTATTCTTTTTAAATTTTAAATTTAATTGTCCTGATTTATATCATTTATTGAAATTAATTATTGATCTCATTTTGTTCTCTTAATTAAGTTCATACTAATTGCTGATGATACTACCCTCATCTACTCTAACCCCAACCCACATACACTAAATGATGTTGTTAATAATGAACTAAAAAAAGTCCACTTATGGATGTCAACCAACAAACTAACACTTAACATAGAAAAGACCTACTACATCCTATTTGGAAGCAAATCTACAAATGCAATTCAGCTTCAGATAGACAATGTAAACATTAGCAATAAAAATGATGGAAAGTTTCTTGGCCTATTCCTAGACAAGAGACTCAACTTCAGTACCCACATACAACACATAACTAAGAAAGTCTCTAAAACAGTTGGTATACTCCCCAAAATCAGATATTATGTACCTAACTCTGCTCTCATCTCTCTATATTATGCACTAATCTATCCCTATCTCAACTATGGTATCTGTGCATGGGGTTCAACCACTGCAAACCACCTCAAGTCCATCATCACCCAGCAAAAATCTGCTATCAGAATAATATCAAATTCTGCTTTCAGACAACACACAGCCCCCTTGTTTAACTCCCTAAACATAATCTCACTCCATAAATTATCTTGTGTCAACTACATTTACAAAACCGTCTCGTCAAAACCGTCAAAACTTTACAGTCTCCGTGGAGTAGTGGTAAGACACTCGCCTGGCGTTCCGCGAGCGCTATGTCATGGGTTCGTATCCTGGCCGGGGAGGATTTACTGGGCGCAATTCCTTAACTGTAGCCTCTGTTTAACGCAACAGTAAAATGTGTACTTGGATGAAAAAACGATTCTTCGCGGCAGGGGATCGTATTCCAGGGACCATAGGATTAAGGACTTGCCCGAAACGCTACGCGTACTAGTGGCTGTACAAGAATGTAACAACTCTTGTATATATCTCAAAAAAAAAAGCCTGTTCTTAAATGCAAATCCTTGTCTGAAACTCTTCCTGAACAGATGTAATAGGACCCATTATCACCACACCAGAAATAAATATCTCTTTGATATCCCCAGAGTTAAACTTAATCTGTGTAAACACTCTATGCAAATAAAGGGACCCAGTTTATGGAACTCACTCCCTACTGAATTGAAAAGCTGTCCAACTTTTGCATCATTCAAAATCAATACTAAAAAATACCTAATTTCATCTTCATAGTTTTCACCTTTTGCCTTAAAATTGCACTGTATCTATTGCTACCCAATCTCCCAACCTTTATGTTCCCAGTTTGAACATCTTTACCATTGTGATCATTGCTGTCTTCTTATATGTGCTGCTAATCTGCTATATGGTGTTTACAAATCTTGTTTATCTGTATCTTTTGCTACCCAGTCTCCCAATCTTTATGTACCCAATCTGAATATCTTTACCATTGTGATCATTGCTGTCTTATATGTGCTGTAAATCTGCTGTATGGTATCTATTAATCTTGTTTAAATTACTAATCAAGCTGTCAATGTAATCAATCAGAGCTTTAATATAACAATGTGCTTTAATATACTTACTAAGCTCTCTCATCTCATTTTTCTCTTGCAATGTATCTTTATCATTTATCAATTCTGATAGAAATTACCTACTTAAAATTATCTGCTAGATTAAGGACCTGCCCGAAACGCTGCGCGTACTAGTGGCTTTATAAGAATGTAAATACTGTACTATCCAATGTATTCTCACAAACCCAATGTACCTTCTTGTATATATATAAATAAATAAATAAATAAATAAATAAATAAATAAATAAATTATAGGTTAAAACTAAGCTAAATAAAATTAATTATCTCTAAGATTATTTTACTTTACAATTATCATTTGTCAAATTTTTTATATATTCATCTTGACAGTCTCTACTGATTTTTTGTTTTCTCCACCAAACTTGTGTATCCTCCATGGCTATCTAGAGATCTTTATTCTACTTTTAATTGTTTCAATTCTTTTGTTTACTTGCATTTATTGTTGTGTTTTGCTATAATTATTCTCTAATTATAGCAGACTTAGTATTTATGTAAGCATTTACCTCAGTGTCTTAATAAAAACTTGCTCATAAATATAATCTTACCCTGTTATTTTTATTTTAATTTTTAAATTTAATTGTAATTTGATTTATTCATCATTTATTGTAATTAATTATTGAGCTCATTTTTTTTTCTTAAAAACGTAGTTCGTACGTAAGTTCTAAGTTCGTACTAATTATAGGCTCACAACTAAGCTATATTAAATAATATATTTTTAAGATTATTTTTACTTTACGATTATTATGTCTCATTATTTTTTGCTACATATTATTCTTGTCAGTCTACTGTTTTTTCTTCTCTCTTAACCTAACTTCTGTGTCCTTCCTGGCTCTCTACGGGGATCTTTACTCTACTTCAAATTGTTTCTATTTTTTGTGTACCTACGTTTATTGTTGTGTTTTGCTATAATTACTTTCTATTTACAGCAGATTTAGTATTTAACTGTTCCTGTAATTGCTTATCTTATTGTATCGTGACATTATTGTATCTATATGCTTACTGATATTGATCCTGATCGAAATCTGTCCCATATCCACACAAATCAGCACATTGATCATCATTATTGCAGGTATTACACAGCAAATCTTGCAAAAAACAAACTCCTAAATAGCACCTGCTTATCAGTTTACAACCAAAATGTTAGGTCACTTGGTAAACATTTTGATGATATAAATGCACTACTCACAGCACTAAGTACTAAATTATCATTCATCATTTTAACAGAAACTTGGCTAAGTAAAGACTATACCCAACTCTACAACTTAGCTGGTTATAAAGCCATTCATAACTGCAGGCCTAATAATAAAGGAGGTGGCACAGCAATATATTACAAAGATACCTTCATCTGCAATAGTGTCATTAGTGATAGAGACGACTATTGTGAATATACCTTTGCCAAGTTCTCCAGTAAATCCCTTAAATCCTCCCTGACTATCGATGCCATCTATAGATTTCCTAATTCCAACATAGCTTCATTCTCAGATAACGTAATTAATCTTATCATAAATAACAATCTCAACAAAAATCACATCATTCTGGGAGGTGATTTCAATATTGACCTGGGTCTTCAAAACAACCCTCAAGTTGACTATTTCCATAACAGCATGCACTTCTGTATGCTAATCCCCACAATCACCAAGCCCACTCGAGTCACTCAAACATCTGCCACTACCCTGGATCACTTATGGACTAATATAACAGCTCCCCTTACATCTGGGGTAATCTATGACAGAACAACTGACCACTATCCTACCTTCCTCATAGCAAACATGGACACATCACCACCAGAAAGCAAGAAACTCTCATTCAGGCTACACAGTGAATCAGCTTTAGGCAATCTCTCTAATGCCCTTCACAATATTAACTGGGAATCTGAATTTAATAAAACACAGGATATAAACTCATTAACTAACCTCTTTCTCTCCAAAACTCTAAGCCTCTACAACACTCACTGTCCCCTCCTTACCAAACAAGTAACAGATAAAAGAACAAATAACCCGTGACTTACAAGTGGCATAATTAAATCAATCAGCAAAAATCATGAATATGAAAAGAAATTTAGGATTGGCCTAGTCACAAAGGAAGTAGTTAAGAGGTACTCATCAGTGCTTACCAGTATCATGAGAAAAGCTAAACTTTCATATTATGAGACTTGATTCAAAGAAGCAAAAGGCAACATGAAAAGCACATGGAATACCATCTCAAATATCCTAGGAACTAAACAACACTCCCACAACCAGATAACACTCTCTAAGGATGGCCTTACACCGTCATCTGATTTAGAAATGGCGAATGAATTTAATAGCTTCTTTTCATCGGTTGGTGCTAACCTTGCCAGTAAAATCCCACAGACTCAGACACATATCTCTCAGGCAGCTGTCCAAACTCTCTTCTCCTTTCACCAGTCAGCCCGACAGATGTTGTGTCCATCATACACTCACTAAGAAAAGCTGGGAACATCAGTGAAATCCCATCCATTGTATACAAGAGAGCCTCCCATGCCCTTGCTCTGCTGTTCAACAAATCCCTTAAGTGTCATACCTTCCCTGATATCCTTAAAAAAGCAGGAGTAACACCAGTTCATAAAGGAGGTAATCCGGCAGACATAAACAACTATAGACCAATATTGAACCTACCCATACTATCAAAAATATTTGAAAAAATTATCTACAATCAGCTCTTCTCCTATCTCGTAAAATTCGACATTCTTAGCCCTTGTCACTTTGGCTTCCGCTCCCAAAAGACTACCAACGATGCAATTATTAGTCTCCTTGATATAATTTACTCAGCCTTTGACGAAAATGAGTTTCCGATTGGACTCTTCATTGACCTGAGAAAGGCCTTTGATACTGTTAATCACAATTACCTCTTACGTAAACTCCATCATTATGGAATCCGAGGCCATGCACTGGACTCTATTTATTTATTTATTTATTTATTTATTTATTTATTTATTTATTTATTTATTTATTTATTTATATACAAGAAGGTACATTGGGTTTGTGAGAATACATAGCATAGTATTTACAGTCTTGTAAAGCCACTAGTACGCGCAGCGTTTCGGGCAGGTCTTTAATCTAACAGATAATTTTAGTTTAAATTAAGTAGGTAAATTCTAGCAGAATTAATAAAATGATAACAAATACATTGCAAGAAAAAAAATGAGATGAGAGAGATTAGTAAGTATATTAAAGCACATTGGTATATTAAAGCTCTGATTGATTACAATGACAGCTTGATTGGTAATTTAAACAAGATTAATAGACACCATACAGCAGATTGACAGCACATATAAGAGGACAGCAATGATCACAATGGTAAAGATGTTCGGATTGGGTACATAAAGATTGGGAGATTGGGTAGCAATGGATACAGTGCAATTTTAAAGCAAAAGGTAAAAAACTATGAAGATGAAATTAGGTACTTTTTAGTATTGTTTTTGAATGACGCAAAAGCTGGACAGCTTTTCAATTCAATCGGGAATGAGTTCCATAGACTGGGTCTCTTTATTTGCATAGTGTTTACACAGATTAAGTTTGACTCTGGGGATATCAAAGAGATATTTATTTCTGGTGTGGTGATAATGGGTCCTATTACATCTGTCCAGGGAGAGTTTCAGAGCAGGATTTGCATTTAAGAACGGGGTTTTGTAAATGTAGTTGACACAAGAGAATTTGTAGAGTGAGATTATGTTTAGCATGTTTAGGGAGTTAAACAATGGGGCTGAGTGTTGTCTGAAAGCAGAATTTGTTATTATTCTGATAGCAGACTTTTGCTGGGTGATGATGGACTTGAGGTGGTTTGCAGTGGTTGAACCCCATGCACAGATACTATAATTAAGATAGGGAAAGAATAGTGCATAATATAGAAAGATGAGAGCAGAGTTAGGTACATAATATCTGATTTTGGAGAGTATACCAACTCTTTTAGAGACTTTCTAAGTTATGTGTTGTATGTGGTTACTGAAGTTGAGTCTCTTGTCTAGGAATAGGCCGAGAAACTTTCCATCATTTTTATTGCTAATGTTTACACTATCTGAAGCTGAATTGCATTTGTAGATTTGCTTCCAAATAAGATGTAGTAGGTCTTTTCTACGTTAAGTGTTAGTTTGTTGGTTGACATCCATAAGTGGACTTTTTTTAATTCATTATTAACAACATTATTTAGTGTATGTGGGTTGGGGTTAAAGTAGATGAGGGTAGTATCATCAGCTAGGACACTCGCCCTTCGGGGGCGGGGGGGGGGGGGGATCTGGCCTGCGGGGTGGGGGTGCAGCGCCCGTTCCCAAGTGTTCCGCTGTCCGCAGCTACAACTTTGACTTTACAGCCATTCTACTAGTAAGCCCTAGTAGATCAGGAAATTCTTTCTCCTTATTCCTTGGCGGCTCGGCTTCTGGCCTGGGGTTATTTTCTTCTCCAAATTCATATCAGGCTTTCCCAGTCTCTATGTAATTTTCTGCCGCCTGATTATTTCCAGCTAGGGTTTCCATTATGTTATGTTGTTCACTTATGGTGTCCTGACTGTTATACTTAGAGTTGGATTTGTTACATTCGCCTCACTGCTAATTCTAGACAATAGGCCATTAGGTTTCTGCAGTTTGTTACTAGGCTACAAGATTACTTTTATTTTACTCGGGTGAACAATTTAAGTTGTTCCGTGTACTTTGAGTTAGCCACGGCTATGTTATACATTTGTTAAGGCCTACTTGGAAGCCTGTTTTACTCTGCAGAATTACTTATCCTGTACTAATAAAATTTACGCCCCCATACTGTCGGTGTCTTCCTTCCCCTGATCAGCAATGATGTTCAACCTGATGTTCTCCTATTCATATAATTTCCTAATTTAATCCATCAAGTCTCCATGCACTTATGCAAGCATCTACCTCAGTTTCATTGTAAAATTTTACTCTTAAATCTAATCTTACCCTAATTCCATTTTATATTTTAAATTTAAATTTATTTGTATTGATCTATGTCATTTATTGAAATCAATTATTGATCTCATTTTTGTTCTTTTTGTTCATTTTTGTTCTTAATTAAGTTCCTACTAATTATAAGTTAAAACTAAGCTTAATAAAATTTATTTTCTTTAAGATTATTTTACTTTACAATTATCATTTGTCAAATTTTTTTATATATTCATCTTGACAGTCTCTACTGATTTTTTGTTCTCTCTGCCAAACTTGTGCATCCTCCATGGCTATCTAGTGACCTTAATTCCACCTCTAATTGTTTCAATTCCTTGTTTGCTTGCATTTATTGTTGTGTCCTGCCATAATTATTCTCTAATTTAGCAGACTCAATACTTTGTAAGCTCTTATTGTATTGTTATATTATTATATTGTGTTTGCTATAATTACTTCCTATTTTTACAGCAGATTTGTTTTTCATCTGTTCATGTAATTGCTTATCTTATTGTATGTGACATTCTTTTCTATATTGACATATATTTTCTGTCTATTGTTACTTACAGTGTACCTGAGAGTACCTGTAAGCAATCTACCTCTTTTTTAATTTTTGCTCAATTTTTTTGTATTTGTTTAGTCCTGTTTATATTTTTGTTTTGTATATCTATATCTTGTGTTTTGTATAGTCCATGTTTATATGTTTTTTTTCTTTAATCTCATTCATTACCTAGGTTTCCTAGCCTAGCCATACTCCCTTACTCCATTGTACCCCTGTAAGCCCCTTTTGTGTTTGTTTGGTACAGTATTGTGTACTTTTATTTCTTTTTGTTTTTCTTGTTTTTCCGGCAATCAGCTTTTTTTATGCAGTCAAGTATAGACCCAGAACTTAACCTCTTATCCACTATCTATGACAATAATCACTTTAATGATCTAAATTGCAGATATTTTGCAGCACATGATGTAAACAATGTATTAACTCATAGTCACAATATCTCTGTAATCAATTTGAACGTTAGATCCCTAGGCAAACACTTCGATGATGTTAGTGCCTTGATTGAAGCTATTGACAACAATTTCTCTTTTATTATACTTACTGAAACATGGTTGAAAGATGATACTACTCAACTCTTTAACATGCCTAACTACTCAGCAATCCACAACTGTCGTCAACTTCAGAGAGGTGGTGGCACTGCTCTTTACTACCACCAAGAACTAACATGCTTAAAAGAAATTAGAACTAGAGACTGCTATGGGGAGTATATCTTCGCCAGCTTCAGAGTCAAGGGTGCCGAGTCTATCCTGTCTGTGGGTGCAGTTTATAGAATTCCTAACACTGATGTGTCCGAATTCAACTCAAACCTTAGAAATCTAATACTTGATAACAGACTGAACAAAAACCACCTAA
Source organism: Procambarus clarkii (assembly GCF_040958095.1). Classification (NCBI taxonomy): domain Eukaryota; kingdom Metazoa; phylum Arthropoda; class Malacostraca; order Decapoda; family Cambaridae; genus Procambarus; species Procambarus clarkii. The sequence goes on along the minus strand of NW_027189206.1, from coordinate 528,719 downwards.
TTATCGCAGGGGACTTTAATATTGACCTCTGCGAGCCAGAACACCCTACTGCTGTTAGCTTCCTCAACTGTATGAATTCCTGCTTCCTCATACCCTTAATCACTAGACCTACTAGAATCACTGATAGCACTGCCACGACTCTAGATCACATCTGGACAAATATAACCTCTCCGCTTACTTCAGGTATAATCACCGATAGCACTACAGACCATTACCCCACATTTCTCTTAACTAACATTAGCAAACCACCTCTAGAAACAAGGGAGTTAAGCTTTAGGCTGCACAATGAAACTGCTATAAACAATTTTATAACTGCTGCTGATAATGTCAACTGGGAGTCCGAGTTAGGTAACATAGGGGACATCAACCTAGCAGTGCAATCTTTTCTACTAACAACTCTTAGCCTTTATAATACCCACTGTCCTATGCTTACAAAACAAGTCACAACCAAAAGGCTTAACAATCCCTGGCTTACAAAGGGAATACTTAAATCTATTAATAAAAAACATGCCCTTGAGAAAAAGTATAGGTTAGGGATTGTCTCCAAAGAATTCTCAAAGAATTACTCATTATTGCTATCTAAGATAATTAGACGAGCCAAAACTAAGTACTACGAAGATAAATTTACCCAAATAAAGAGCAACATTAAACAAACATGGAGAACAATTTCACAAATATTGGGATCAAAGAAGTCTTTAAATAACAAACCGACTCTCCTGTCTAATAACGATGGTCAGCTTTCAGCCTCTGATTCTGCTATTGAGTTCAATAGGTTCTTCTCTTCCATTGGTTCATCCCTTGCTAATGATATTCCATCTTCCAGTACTGACATTAAGGACTATCTGACAGGGAACTATCCCCAGTCTCTGTACCTAAAGCCTATTAATTCCATTGACGTCAATGAGATAATCCTTTCCCTTAAAACCAAGTCTGGTGCCCTTGAGGAGATACCAACTTTAATCTACAAAAAAGCCTCCAGATCTTTAGCCCCTGCTATTGCTTTGCTCTTCAACAAGTCACTTGAACTCCAAACCTTTCCAGATATTCTAAAAAAAGCGAGAGTAACGCCTGTCCACAAATGTGGTGATCTCACAGATGTTAACAACTACAGACCTATATCAATCCTGCCAAACTTGTCAAAAAATTTTGAAAAACTAATCTATAAGCAGCTTTACTCATATCTAGCCAAACTCAATATACTTAGCCCTTGCCAATATGGCTTCAGGCCCAAAAAAAGCACTAACGATGCACTTATTAGTATGCTTAACTCGATTCATACAGCTCTTGATAAAAATGAGTTCCCTGTTGGGTTATTTGTGGACCTGCGTAAAGCTTTCGATACTGTCAACCACCAAAACCTTCTTCTTAAATTACATCATTATGGTGTCAGAGGACACTCCCTACAATACCTCAAATCCTACCTTACTGACAGGCTCCAATGTGTTTCTGTGAATAATACAATTTCTCCCACCCTACCCATCAACATTGGTGTTCCCCAGGGCAGCATACTTGGCCCTCTCCTCTTTCTCATCTACATTAATGACCTTCCAAATGCCTCCCAACACCTCAAACCAATCCTATTTGCTGACGACACAACCTTCATTTACTCCAGTCCTGATCCCCTTGCTCTAAATGCCACAGTAAATACTGAGCTAAATAAAGTCCATCTGTGGCTAACTGCCAACAAACTCACCCTTAACATTGACAAAACTTTCTATATTCTGTTTGGCAATAAATCCTCTAATCAAATAAATCTCAAAATAAACAATACCCAAATTTGTAACAAATTAGATGGCAAATTCCTTGGCATTCTCATTGACCACAAGCTGAATTTCCAGGGACACATTCTAAACATATCTAAAAAAGTTTCAAAAACTGTGGGCATTCTTTCTAAGATCAGATATTATGTACCACGCCCTGCCCTGGTGACTCTCTATTACTCCCTTATCTATCCATATCTCAACTATGGTATTTGTGCTTGGGGCTCTACTACCCAAAATCATTTACGTCCTCTAATTACTCAACACAAAGCTGCTATTAGGACAATATGCAATTCTGGCCCCAGACATCACTCGGTACCCCTATTCAAATCCCTGAATATGTTAGACATTAAGTCACTGCACATTCACTCATGTGTATTATACATATACAAAACGCTAAATTGTAATGCCAATCCTGATCTCAAAAGCTTCATAGAAGGTTGTAACAGAACCCATGAGCATCACACCAGAAATAAATACAGTTTTGATATTCCTAGAGTACGACTTAATCAAACCAGAAATGCTCTACAAATCAAGGGACCCAGAATGTGGAATGACCTTCCCAACCATGTTAAAGACAGTACCTCTCTCAACCAGTTTAAGATAAAAACTAAACACTACCTAATAAATTCCCTGTAACCTACCTCACTCCTCTATTGTCAACCCATGTCCGTTATTTTCTTTTTTTTTAATCAACACTGTTTGTCAACCTATTGTATTTGTGCTGCTTTTTCAGTCATGTTCCCCCTTTTTTTTTATCTTTATTTGTATTTGTTCTCAACACTTTTTATTCTTTATGCTCAATTAGTATTAAGTTCTAGATATTAATGTTTTTCTTGCCCGAAACGCATTGCGTAATAGTGGCTTTAGGCATTGTATGTACTAGCTCTATCTATATATCAATCCATTAATGTAACATCACTTGTATGTATATACCTTACCTGAATAAACATCTGAATCTGAATCTGAATCTGAATCAAATGCAAATCCTGCTCTGAAACTCTCCCTGGACAGATGTAATAGGACCCATTATCACCACACCAGAATTAAATATCTCTTTGATATCCCCAGAGTCAAACTTAATCTGTGTAAACACTATGCAAATAAAGGGACCCAGTCTATGGAACTCACTCCCTATTGAATTGAAAAGCTGTCCAACTTTTACGACATTCAAAAACAATACTAAAAAGTACCTAATTTAATCTTCATAGTTTTTTTACCTTTTGCTTTAAAATTCACTGTATCTATTGCTACCCATTCTCCCAATCTTTATGTACCCAATCTGAACATCTTTATCATTGTCATCATTGCTGTCTTCTTATATGTGCTGTCAATCTACTGTATGGTGTCTATTAATCTTGTTTAAATTACCAATCAAGCTGTCAATATAATCAATCAGAGCTTTAATATACCAATGTGCTTTAATATACTTACTAATCTCTCTCATCTCATTTTTTTTCTTGCAATGTATTTGTTATCGTTTTATTAATTCTGATAGAATTTACCTACTTAAAATTATCTGTTAGATTAAGGACCTGCCCGAAACGCTGCGCGTACTAGTGGCTTTACAAGAGTGTAATTACTGTACTATGCAATGCTATGTATTCTCACAAACCCAATGTACCTTCTTGTATATAAATAAATAAATAAAATAAATAAATAAATAAAACCTGTACACAGGCACGACACAGCTGATCTGACAACAACAAAACAGTCAAGCGAAGCCTTTAGTGTTCCAGTCGGTTCCTGCATTCCACCTTCTCGAGGGAGTGTTATGTCAGAGAAAGGTTCCCAATTAGGTTGTTCGGAACGAAGTAGTTCAGGATGAAGCGGGTTGGGGTTTACCTCAGCTTTTGCAATCGCTGGATGTTGCTGTTGAATGTTGAGATTGGGGTCCAAACTCTCGCAGCCCTCTGTGGCCATGGGTGCGAGGTGTCTTAATGATACAGTGGTAATCCTGCCATCCGGGAACTTGACTTGGAACTTGACATGAACTTGACAAGCCACGAATGTAGTGTTCGCCCTGAAGTAGACATTCTTGTTTGCCGGAAGAATCGTTCATGTGGTGTACAATTTGTAGAGGTACACAACAGTGATCGAATAGAGTGGAGTGCATCAGGAAGAACAACTTCCCATTGGGATACATGTAAGCCTCTCGTCCTAAGAGCTAGCAGCACTGTCTTCCAAATAATCCCATTGTACTTCTCAGCCTGGCCATTTCCTCTAGGGTTGTAAGGAGTCGTACGGCTAGTTGCTACCCCTTTTTTGAGTAGAAAGTCTTTCAACTCCTCAGACATAAAGGAAGCTCCCCTATCAGAGTGTATATATGCAGGCATAGCAAAGATTGCAAACAACTGCACCAGGCACTGAATTACCGTACCAGTAGTCATATCTGAACAAGGGAATGCAAAATGGAATCTAGAGAATTCATCTACAACAGTAAGGCTATATTTATTCCTTGAATGTGATGGAAGTGGTCCTTTAAAATCTATGTTGAGTCTTTCAAATGGCTGCGTAGCTTTAATCAAATGCCCAGAGTCAAACTTGCAAAACCGAGGTTTAAGTTCAGAGTATGCAGAGCAAGAATTAGTCATCTTCACTTCTTCCACAGAATAAGGCAGATTTCGACATCGGGCAAAATGAGCCATACGAGACACTCCAGGGTGACACAGATTGTCATGTAATTCCTTTAGTTCATCCACACTGGTGGCACCACATACGCGTGAGAATGCATCAGCTGGTATGTTCTTTTTACCCGGGCGATATACAATGTCATAGTGGTAACAGGAGAGTTCGACTCGCCATCTAGCAATTTTATCATTTTTAATCTTACCAGCTGATTTAGAGTTAAACATAAAAGCAACACTGAGCTGGTCAGTCACAAGCCAAAAATGGCGTCCAGTGAAATAGTGTCGCCACTTCCTTAGGGCTTCAACAATGGCATACGCTTCCTTCTCCACCGATGAGTGCCTTTGTTCACTATTTAAAAGTGTTCAAGAGAAGAAAGCTACTGGTTGTCCATTCTGGGTTAGGGTAGCGGCAATAGCATGATCTGAAGCATTGGTTTCCACAGCGAAAAGAGCTGTTGGGTCGATTGCTCGAACCACTGCCTCAGCAATGTCTTGTTTCAATCCTTCAAAAGCTTTCGCAGCGACAGCAGATAAGGGAAAATCATTGGCATGAGAGAGAGGACGGATCTTCTCAGAAAAACCCAGCACCCAACGGGAGTAGTGTGCTTAAACTATATATAATATTGTTCTTTATGCAGAACAATTCCCATTGTTCTGCATAAAGAACCTGTGTTACTTGGTAGTGGAAGTTTTAACAGTGGCTCGAGACGTTCCGGGTCAGGTCTAATTTCTCCTTCTTGTATAAGATATCTCAACAGCTTTATAGACCTGAGTCGAAAACTACACTTTTCAAGATTCAGGGTCAGGTTACACCTTCTCGCAACGTCCATAAAATGTTTCAGATTTTTATCATGGTCTTCTTCAGAATCTCCACACACACAGACATCATCTACGTAAGCGAAGGTACCCTCCACTCCTTCTTTCTCAAGGATGTCATCATGATAACACTTGGCCTCCCAAGGGCTTGGGAGGCCAAGAAACTTTCCATCATTTTTATTGCTAATGTTTACATTATCTATCTGAAGCTGAATTGCATTTGTAGATTTGCATCCAAATAAAATGTAGTAGGTCTTTTCTATGTTAAGTGTTAATTTGTTGGTTGACATCCATAAGTGGACTTTTTTTTAGTTCATTATTAACAACATCATTTAGTGTATGTGGGTTGGGGTTAGAGTAGATGAGGGTAGTATCATCAGCAAACAAAATAGGTTTCAGAATGTTAGAGACATTAGACAGATCATTGATGTATATAAGAAATAGGAGAGGTCCCAAGATGCTGCCCTGTGGCACTCCAACGGTTATTGGTAGAGTGGGAGAGGTTATATTATTGATGGCTACACATTGGTGTCTATCACTAAGATAGGATTGGATGTGCATGGATCCAGTGCATGGCCTCGGATTCCATAATGATGGAGTTTACGTAAGAGGTAATTGTTATTAAGTGTCAAAGGCCTTTCTCAGGTCAATGAAGAGTTCAATCGGAAACTCATTTTTGTCAAGGGCTGAGTAAATTATATCGAGAAGACTAATAATTGCATCGTTGGTACTCTTTTGGGAGCGGAAGCCAAAGTGACAGGGGCTAAGAATGTCGAATTTTACGAGATAGGAGTAGAGCTGTTTGTAGATAATTTTTTCAAATATTTTTGATGGGATGGGTAGGTTTGATATTGGTCTATAATTGTTTATGTCTGCCGGATTACCTCCTTTATGGACTGGTGTTACTCTTGGTTTTTTAAGAATATCAGGGAAGGTATGACACTCAAGGGATTTGTTGAACAGACAGATCTATAGGTGGCGCAAGGGCATGGGAGGCTCTCTTGTATACAATGGATGGGATTTCACTGATGTTCCCAGCTTTTCTTAGTGAGTGTATGATGGACACAACATCTGTCGGGCTGACTGGTGAAAGGAGAAGAGAGTTTGGATAGCTGCCTGAGAGATATGTGTTGACATGTGTCTGAGTCTGTGGGATTTTACTGTCTAGGTTAGCACCAACCGATGAAAAGAAGCTATTAAATTCATTTGCCATTTCTAAATCAGTTGACGGTGTAAAGCCATCCTTAGAGAGTGTTATCTGGTTGTGGGAGTGTTGTTTTGTTCCTAGGATATTAGAGGTGGTATTCCATGTGCTTATCATATTGAATTTTGCTTCTTTGAATCTAGTCTCATAATATGAAAGTTTAGCTTTTCTTATGATACTAGTAAGCACTGATGAGTACCTTTTAACTACTTCCTTTGTAACTAGGCCAATCCTAAATTTCTTTTCATATTCATGTATTTTGTTGATTGATTTAATTATGCCACTTGTAAGTCACGGGTTATTTGTTCTTTTATCTGTTACTTGTTTGGTAAGGAGGGGACAGTGAGTGTTGTAGAGGCTTAGAGTTTTGGAGAGAAAGAGGTTAGTTAATGAGTTTATATCCTGTGTTTTATTGAATTCAGATTCCCAGTTAATACTGTGAAGTGCATTAGAGAGATTGCCTAAAGCTGATTCACTGTGTAGCCTGAATGAGAGTTTCTTGCTTTCTGGAGGTATTGTGTCCATGTTTGCTATGAGGAAGGTAGGATAGTGGTCAGTTGTTCTGTCATAGATTACCCCAGATGTAATTCCATCTATCATCATACTATCATGCAAGAGGAGCCACACATCTATGGATCATCCAATAAAATCAGCAGACTTCTAGATGTTACTACTGCTCGGCTTAGACTCGGTTACAAGTATCTCTGGGAATTCTCATTATCTGCTGATGTAGACCTGACCAAATGTAAACTGTGTCAACAAAATTATTCGCACACCCTCCGTCACTATGTGATGGAGTGCGAAAAGATACGTGAATTTAGAGACAATTCTATAACCAATGTTCCAGCGATGTGTCAATATTTCATTCAAAATGATCTGCTACCAGAAATTTTAGCCAAATATCCCCAGTTTGCTAACTGTAGGTAGTAACTAAGTGATTGTAACCTATCCACCGCTGCCCACTGGATGGGGGGCGGTGTGCAGGACAAACATATAAATTTTGACACTAGCTCTCCACATATGTCAGTTGCTTAATTTAGAACCTGTACTTGAGGTCGATCTCGAAACCATTGTTGATGTGATGACTTATATTGAATTTTATAACTAGCTCATCAAGATTGTAACTTGCTTAGCTAAATGAATTGTGGGGTTCAGTCCCTGAGCCCATTATGTGCCTCTGTAACCCTTTCCACTACCGCCCACAAGATGGGTATGGGGTGCATAATAAATGAACTAAACTAACTAACTGTAAGGGGAGCTGTTATATTAGTCCATAAGTGATCCAGAGTAGTGGCAGATGTTTGAGTGACTCGAGTGGGCTTGGTGATTGTGGGGATTAGCATACAGAAGTGCATGCTGTTACGGAAATAGTCAACTTGAGGGTTGTTTTGAAGACCCAGGTCAATATTGAAATCACCTCCCAGAATAATGTGATTTTTGTTGAGATTGTTATTTATGATAAGATTAATTACGTTATCTGAGAATGAAGCTATGTTGGTATTAGGAAATCTATAGATGGCATCGATAGTCAGGGAGGATTTAAGGGATTTACTGGAGAACTTGGCAAAGGTATATTCACAATAGTCATCTCTATCACTAATGACACTATTGCAGATGAAGGTATCTTTGTAATATATTGCTGTGCCACCTCCTTTATTATTAGGCCTGCAGTTATGAATGGCTTTTGTGACGGTAACGCGTTGGTGTTCGGCTGTTTAAGGCTAGGGGTATGGCCTCGTCACATAGTTATAAAAAAAAATAGAAAAACTGGAACTTCGTCTGTGGTAAGGTAAGGAGAAGACACACAAAACACAAGTAAACTTTAACAATGAAATTTTAATTACGTTAAATAAATCAAAACATGAAAATAATGCACAAACAAATTCTTATAATAAAATCAATGAATCAAAATAATAAGAATACTTAAATGACAAAATGAAAAGTTACGTTAAGGCAAAATAACAAGAAGTGCAATACAACAGTTAAGTGGGAGGTGCTGGAATATTGGCTTAAAGCCACCACCTCTCTCAGTACACTCTAACGTCTAGCTGGGAGGAGTGCTGGCTACGAAAGCACGGAACATTCTGAGGACTGATGTTGGGGCGACCCCAGACATCAGGTAGTATTGGGGGCGAGTGCAGGTGCAGCCAGACCGGCGACCAATCAGCGGAGCCGTAGCGATCAACGGGTAGTTTGGTGGTTGGAGTTCGAACAGGTGGCTGGTTGCATACGTTTCTGCTCACCCTGGCAAGCCTTGCTGGTGCTGGTGTTGTTGTCGTTGTTGGACATTTCTTCCATAGTCTTTTTAT